>NC_087183.1:6677367-6682367 GCF_035594125.1 Scylla paramamosain
TTTTGTATTTTCTGCTCCTCGATCTTCATTTTCAGTTATATTTCGCTCTTATACTCTTTTTTTTCTTTTCATTATAGTTTTTTTCAAGTTTTTTTGATTTTCCTTGTTATTTTCTTTATGTATTTCACGTCGCCTGTGCATTTTTCCTACTTATCTTTTCTATTTTACTTTTTACATTATTTTCCTCTTTCAATTTTTTTTTCTTTTCACCTTCCACATTTATTAATAATTTTATTTTTTTATTATTTCTCACGTTTATTATTTTCCCCATTACCCTTTTACAATTACTCCTCTTTTTTCCCCTTCATTCCACTTATTTTCACCTTTAACATCACTCTTCCTTCGTATTTTTCACCCCTTTCACCTCACCTTTGCTGCCCTCACCTTTAGTCCGCCGCCACCTGCTCCTCTCGTTAGTTCACTCCTTGAGCCCGGCGCCCCTCGGAAACTGGGCAGAGTCACAGTGCTCATACTCTCGGCCGGCAGCAGACAGAGAGACATCAGTGGTCCAAGTTAGTCCATGAGGCGTGCTTGTAGCTGGCGCGGGGAGCAGGGAATGGTGGTGGTGGTGGTGGTGGTAGTAGTAGTAGTAGTAGTAGTAGTAGTAGTAGTAGTAGTAGTAGCAGTAGTAATGATAGTAGTAGTAAAAGAAGAAGAAAAGTTTCAACAACAACAACATCACCACCACCACCAACAACATAGCAGCAATAGTAGCATTAGTAGCAGCAGCAGACGTACCACCACCACCACCACCACCATTATAGCAAAACGATTAACACCAAATCCCTCATCATTTCAGTTCCTAATTAATTCACACCCCCAGTCAGATCCTTAACACCCAACCTGTCCCATCACAGCCCAGCCAGCTCCCTAAGTTACGAGGGGGCCACAGGAACACTCAACCTCCCTATCACCCAATACTGTTAATTAGTGTTGATTAAAATACATTATAACACATTGCTCACGTATTATGGAGATCTAAAGGTGTGCAAAGGTGTATATAGTGTACTTTTAATTAGGGCAGGGCAGGTGTTCGGCAGGTGCTTGTATTTCCGTGGGATTTGTTGTGTTTTAGCCCGGTTTGCGAAGTGAGGTATTGGTGACATTTGTGGTTATTGAATGTTCGTTATTTGTGATTAGGATGCGAGTGTGAGAAGAGGGTTTATCTGTGTGTGTGCGTGTGTGTGTGTGTGTGTGATCAAAACTTTCCAACGCCATACACACACACACACAGAGAGAGAGAGAGAGAGAGAGAGAGAGAGAGAGAGAAAGGGGCAAACTGGCAAACTGACAAACAGAAAGACGCACACACAAACACTCAAACCTTCCAACATTCATGGCTGGGAGGAGAGGAGACAAGAGCGAGAGAAAAAAAAGAAAAAATAAATAAAAAGTATAAATCCTTATACGAAGCAACAAAATAACGAAACGAGGCAAAGTTCACGTGCTCGGAGCCTCACGAAGCTTCATTTCACTCGAGACTCGCGCGGGTTGGACGCTGGTAATTCGTTTTGGCAATTGGATTACCTGTTTAGCCATAGAGGTGCGCGGGGCGGCGACCGAAGCTTTGATGCCGTGACGTGCCTGCTGTGTGTGGTGATCGGCAGGAGAGGGAAAATTCGAGTACAGCTAAATAAGAACTAAGAGATAATAAATAGAATGATAGTTACGATAAAAAGAGGTGGTAAATAAACAGTGTATAGGTCTAATGAAGTGATAATGTGGTAGAATTTTGTCATCAGAAGGGGTAGAGAAAAGTGGAAGGTCATAAAAAAAGCCACCGGAGATCTTGAGGTAGTTAGTGCAGACAGAATAGAAACAAAAGGTGAAAATAAAACAATGTGGTAATTAAAATAAAAATTACAAGTGGTAGGTTCATTAATGTAGTGATGTGATATATAGACAAGATGAAATGTAAAGTGGAATATGGTAGAATTTTAAGAGGCACAGAAGTTAAAAGTAGAAGCAGCAATAGACTAATAAAAGAAGAGACGATAGATAAAACAGTGGAATTTTATAACAAAAGTAAGACGATAGATTTTAAAGGTGAAGTAGTTATAACAGAATCAAGAGACGATAAAGAAAACAGTATAGCGTAGTGATGATAAAAACACACACACACACACACACACACACTGAATAAAAGTGAAAAATGAAGCGAGAGACTAGGAAAAAAAATAATGATAATAGAGAAAACAAGAGACTAGAAATAAAACAAAGCAGTAGAATGATAATAGAAAAGATAGACGGTAAATAAAGCAACACGGTAGTCATAAGAGAAACAACAGACTCTAAATAAAAACACTGTAGAGTTATAACAGAAACAAAAACACCACGAACACAAACTGGCGACCTGTCAAAAAATACAAATAAACAAAAGAAGAACGCCTGCCATTTGAACATACACATACAAACAAAATGCATTCTGAAACTGCCTGACGCATATAAATAGTATTCAATAAAAATGGAAATAAATGAAGAAATTTTTGCCAAGGGAAATTAAGAGTAAACTGTATTGGAGAAATAGAAGAGAAAGTAACGATGGATAAAAACACAATTAGCTGGAAGAAAAGAAATGTAGTGAGAATTGTTTACCTGAAAGGGGTGAGGGGACTAGAGAGAGAGAGAGAGAGAGAGAGAGAGAGAGAGAGAGAGAGAGAGAGAGAGAGAGAGAGAGAGAGAGAGAGAGAGAGAGGCTTTCACGTTGGCAATGCAGGAAAAAGAGAAAGGGAAAAGGAATGGAAATGGAAAGTGCCGGTAGTTTTCTTGAGAGAGAGAGAGAGAGAGAGAGAGAGAGAGAGAGAGAGAGAGAGGAAAAAGGGGAAGGAAGGGGAGGGGAAAAATGACGAGAGGGGGAAATGAGGCCTGTGCTCGTTTACCTGTGATCGGAAATGAAGAATTGTGAATGTCCTTACTTGTGATGGTGGTGGTGGTGGTGGTGGTGGTGGTGGTGGTGACATTGGAGGGAGAAAAGGACATGTCATTATTTTGCTCTCTCTCTCTCTCTCTCTCTCTCTCTCCTCTCTCTCTCTCTCTCCTCTCTCTCTCTCTCTCTCTCTCTCTCTCTCTCTCTCTCTCTCTCTCTCTCTCTCTCTCTCTCTCTCATCTCTCTCTCTCTCTCTCTCTCTCTCTCTCATTTGTATTCCAGTCGTCTCTCTCCCTCCACTTTGCCTCAATTTTCTTATCTTAATTCCGTCTACATCCTTCTTCTTTTCTCTCCTTTCTTTTACCTCTCTCTCTCTCTCTCTCTCTCTCTCTCTCTCTCTCTCTCTCTCTCTCTCTCTCTCTCTCTCCTCTCTCTCTCTCTCTCTCTCTCTCTCTCTCTCTCTCTCTGTCATGTTATTCTCTCCTTTTCTCCTCCAGTGTCTGCTTTTGTTCTCTTTTATGTTTTTTTTTCTTTTTCTCCAAATCGTTCCCCTATTATTTCCCTTTCCTCCTTCTCTCTCTCTCTCACGGTTCGTTAAGTTGGTAAATAACTGGCTGCGCAGAAATGGAATGAGCTGTATTCTCAGACGCGCAATGGTACACGAACAATTTCACGATTACTTGACACATCCAAGTTCATGCGTTTCATAAGAGTGAAATTTGTACCTTTCTTCTGGGAGAGCAAGTGACATAAACTGTCTTGACTTCAGCTTACCTAGACTTATCAAACCTAACATAACCTTACTTAACTTACCTTATCTAAGCTAAATTCATCTACCTTAACCTAACCTAAATTTACCTAACCTACTTTAACTTCACTATTTACCTAACCTAACCTAACCTAACCTAACCTACCCTAACCTAAGGTACCCTCACTTAACTTCACTTTACCTGAAGTAAGCTAGCCTCACCAAATTTCACTTAACCTAACCTAACTAATCTAACCTAACTAACCTACCAAAAATCTCCTAAATCATACGTAGCATATGGACAACGTTCGTGTGTTATTTCTGAGAGGCAAATACGATGTTTTCATTAGTATTTGTTCTTTGAATTTATGAGTTCTTGTGAGGAGGAGGTGATGGTGGTGGTGGTGGTGGTGGTGGGAAGCAGTGATTGGTGGCCTGATTAGAGTGGCGAGTGACGCCTGATTGGCTGATTGGTGCCGCTCTGATTGCCACGTGTGATGAAGGAATGAAGGAAGGAATGGAGGGAGGGAGGGAAGGAGGGAGGCGAGGTGAGGGAGCAAGGCGAGGGAGGCAGTGAGAGCTGTCATGTGATTGGTGTGGTGTGTGTGTGTGTGTGTGTGTGTGTGTGTGTGTGGCTGTCTTGTTGAGGGTCATTGTGGTTGATTGATCGTTATTGATACTCATGCTCTACTACAACTACTACTACTACTACTACTACTACTACTACTACTACTACTACTACTACTACTGCTACTGCTACTACTACTATTACTACTAATACTATTTCTACTACTACTTGTTCTTCTTACTTGTTGTTGTTGTTGTTGTTGTTCTTGTTCTTGTTGTTCTTGTTCTTCTTTTTCTTCTTCTTTTTCTTCTACTTCTTCGTCTTTTTCTACTACTACTACTACTACTACTACTACTACTACTACTACTACTACTACTACTACTACTACTACTACTACCACTACTACTACTACCACCACCACCACCACCACCACCACCACCACCTCCACTACTAAGAATCGCTATACACAAGAGCTAGATTACTACGAGCAGTGAACAGAAGAACATAAGTGAGGGAAGCCGCTAGAAGCCAGCAGGCCTACACGTGGCGGCCCCCGTAGGAGCATAAAGTGCGTTGGATTGTGAAGTTGAATAAAGCTGCCTAAGAAAATGTTAATATCTGTGTTTAGTTTACTTTTTTTAAGGGGCTGGGTGAGAGACAGGCGAGAGGAATTTATAGCAACAACAGCAGCAACAGTAACAACAACAGCAACAACAGCCGCTCACCAGTGGATTAACAGACAGACGCTGCCGTGGTGGGTAGGTGAGGAGAGGGAAATTAATTAGAGGGAAGAAATTACAGTTCTAAGGAAGATTTTT
>NC_087183.1:6689867-6697367 GCF_035594125.1 Scylla paramamosain
CGGAGGGGGGCGTGCCTTTTTTTGTTATTTTCATCTTCTTCTTCTTCTTCTTCTTCTTCTTCTTCTTCTTCTTCTTCTTCTTCTTCATGGGATATGCTGTCTAGTTTTCTTCTATTTTTCATTTCCTTTTTTTCTTTCGTAATTGTCCTTTTTTTCGTTTTTGTCATTTTTTTTTGTTTGCTTTGTTTTGTTTTGTTTTTCTCTTCCTCCTCTTCTTCTTCTTCTTCTGTCTTGTTTATTTTCTTTGTTTACTTAAAAGTTTACACGTGTACATTATTTTCCTCAGTAATTTTTTTCATTCATTTTTTTTTCTTTTCCTTTCTTTTTTTCCAACATTTCTCTTCATTTTTCTTGTTCTATTTTTCTTTCCTATTTCGTTTTTCCTACTTATATATATTTTTTTTTTATTTTTACTTTCACAGCTTTATCCTCTCATCTCCTCTCATCTCTTCCTGTTTTTTTTTTCTATCTCTTTCCCTCGCTTCCCTCATTCATTTTCTCGCTCGCTTTTCTTCCTTTTTTTCATTTAATTTGTCCATATTTTTCTTGTTCTCTTTTTTTCCCTTCCCATCGTTTTTCTTCACTTTATTATCTCCTATACCTCTTTTCTCATTCCATTTTCCTGTTTTTCCTTTTTTTCATTTTTATCACATTCTGCATTTTCTCTTCTTCTTCTTCTCCTTCTTCACTTTAGTCCTTCCTCTTCCTTACCTTCTTCAGCTTTCCTTGTCTTCCATTATCTCCTCCTCCTCCTCCTCCTCTTCTTCCTTCCTCCTTTCCTTTTCCTCGTGTCTTCTTTTCCCTTCCTTCTTGTCTTCCTCCTTTCCTCCTTTCCTCTTCCTCGTGTTTCGTCTCCTCCTCCTTTACCTTTTCCAACTTTCTTGCCTATTTTCCTCTCTCTCTCTCTCTCTCTCTCTCTCTCTCTCTCTCTCTCTCTCTCTCTCTCTCTCTCTCTCTCTCTCTCTCTCTCTCTCTCTCTCTCTCTCTCTCTCTCTCTCTCTCTCTCTCTCTCTCTCTCTCTCTCTCTCTCTCTCTCTCTCCTTTACTTCCTTTTTGTCTTGTTTACTTTCTGGAGCTTTCCTTGTGTTCCTTTATCTCCTCCTCCTCCTCCTCCTCCTCCTCCTCCTCTCCCAAGCCCGGAGACGCTGCTCTAATGGCTCCTCAAGACTGTTAGTTCCTGTGTGTCCTCCCCTTAGGCTCTCTCTCTCTCTCTCTCTCTCTCTCTCTCTCTCTCTCTCTCTCTCTCTCTCTCTCTCTCTCTCTCTCTCTCTCTCGAAATTCTCTCTGTTCTTTGCTTTTCTTTACTTCAATGTTCTTTCTCCTTTTTCTTTCTTTCTTTTTCTGCCTTTTTTTTGTTATTTTCTTCTTCTTCTTCTTCTTCTTCTTCTTCTTCTTCTTCAATTCATTCTTACGAGCATGTTCCTCATTTCTTCTCCCTTTCCATCCTTCCTTTCTTTCCATCACTCCTTTCTGCCTTCCTTCCTTCTTTGCTCCCTCCTCTCCTTCCTTCCTTCCTTCCTTCCTTCCTTCCTTCACAACAATGACATCTCTCCCTTCTCGTTTTTTTCCTCCCCATTTGTAAACATTTCCTCTACAACCTCTCTCTCTCTCTCTCTCTCTCTCTCTCTCTCTCTCTCTCTCTCTCTCTCTCTCTCTCTCTCTCTCTCTCTCTCTCTCTCTCTCTCTCTCTCTCTCTCTCTCTCTAAACTCCCTCACACAACTTGTACTTTCTCTCCCTCCCTCCCCCTTTTCCCCCTACAAAAACCTCCCCTTTGCAGCTGACTCACTCCCCAACTTCCCATTTAAAACTGCACCCTGTATTCCTCCCCCTCCCCTCCCTTCCCCTCAGTCAGTCTCCTCCCGCTCTAATTACCTGTGAGTCTCGTTAGGTCGTCAGGTTGTTTGGAATCACATGGTCGTGTTGGTGTGAGTCATTGGAAGTTGAGGAGAGGTGACTGGCCTTCCTTGAGCTGTCTTGGTGATATAGAGGGAAAGGGGGACGAGGGAGGGGTGGGAGGAGTGGGGGAAGGGAAATGGGGGTGAGAAGAATGGAAGGTGCCTTGGGGTTGAAAGAAGGAGGGAGGGAGGGAAAGAAAGGGGGAAGGAAAGAAGGAAGAGGTAGGAAGAAAATAAGGAAAAGTAGCAAATATTGTTAAAGGAAGGACAGAGGAAGGGATGGAAGGGGGAAAAAAAGAAGGAAGGAAGGAGGGAGGTGTCTTAAGAATGAAGGAAGGAAGAAGGAAGGAAGGTATCTAAGGATGAAGGAAGGAAAATGGAAGAAAAATAACAAAAACAATTAAAGAAAGGACAGAAGAAGGGAGGGAAGGAATGAATGCAAGGAAGGAAGGAAGGAAGGAAGGAAAGATATCTTGAAGTTGAAGGAGGGGAAAAAAGGAAGGAGGAAAGAGAAGAAAGATGATGATGGAAAGGGGGATGAAAGGAGAAAGGAAGGAAAGAAACCAGAAAAAGAAGGTGGTTTGAGAAGGAGGAAAAGGGTTGAAGGAAAGAAGGAGGAAAGAGAGATAGAGGAAGGAAGAAAGAAGTAAAGAGGAAGGAAAAAGGAAGAACGAAGTGTATTTGAAAATGGATGAAAAGAAGGAAGGAAGGAAGGAAGAAGGAGGAATGAGAAGGAAGAGAAGAGGAGGAGGAGTGGTGGAAGAAAGAGAGAGACGGAGGAAGAGAGAAAGAACGGGAGAAAATGGAAGGAAAGAGAGAAGGAGTTGCAAAGGAAAGAGGAGGAGAGAGAAGAGGAGAAAGGAGCATGAAGGCAACAAGAATGAGAGAGAGAAAAAGAGTGAGGAAAAGTAGAAAGAAGGAAGGAAAGAACGAGAAATGAGAATGAAGTCAACAAAAAAAAATAGAAAGAAAGGATGAACGGAAAGCAGACAGAAGGAAAGAATGATGAAGAGAATAAAGGAAGGAGAGAAGAGAAGATAGATAACAAGAGAGGAGAGAAAGAGCACTAGGTATTTTTAGAGAAAGGAAGGAAAGAAAAAAGATATGTCAGAGAGAGAGAGAGAGAGAGAGAGAGAGAGAGAGAGAGAGAGAGAGAGAGAGAGAGAGAGAGAGTAAAGGAAACATTTAGAGGTGAAGGGGGAAAAACGAGAGGGGGAGCTGCAATGAAGGAAGGAAGGAAGGGGAGAGGGAGGGAGGGACGCAAGAATGAAGAGAAGGAAGATGAGGAGGAGGAGGAGGAGGAAGAGGAGGAAAGAATCATGTAATGGTGTAGGAAAAGGAGGAAAGTAGGAAGGAGGATCTGAAGATGTAAGAGAGAGAGAGAGAGAGAGAGAGAGAGAGAGAGAGAGAGAGAGAGAGAGAGAGAGAGAGAGAGAGAGAGAGAGAGAGAGGAGCAGAAATTGATGCAGAGATGAAGGGAGAGAGAGAACAGAAGGGGTTGGTTGATGGAAGGGGAGGGAGGGAGGGAAGGGAGAGAAGGACAAGGGTTAAGGGAGGAACACAAGTTGGAGGGACAAAGGAATGGAGGGAGGGAGAGAAAGACGGACATGGAGGGAGACAGGGGGAGAGGGAGAGGAGAGAGAGAAGAGAGGGAGGGACAGGGAGAAGAGAGAGGGAGAGAATGACAGAGAGAGAGAGAGAGAGAGAGAGAGAGAGAGAGAGAGAGAGAGAGAGAGAGAGAGAGAGAGAGAGAGGCTGTGGGATGTAAGTGTTGATGTAAGAGGAATGTAATGAATGTGTGAGAGGCCATGAAAGAGAGAGAGAGAGAGAGAGAGAGAGAGAGAGAGAGAGAGAGAGAGAGAGAGAGAGAGAGAGAGAGAGAGAGAGAGAGAGAGAGAGAGAGAAGGGTGTGGCTTGAATTATGAGAAGGATGAAAAGAAGTTGAGGGCAGGAGGAGAAGGAGGAGAAGGAGGAGGGGGAGGAAGAGGAGGAGGAGGAGGAGAAATGTAAGATCAAGAAGAGGAGAAAGAAGAGGAAGGGTGAAGAAGAGAACAATGGAGACTAGGTGGAGAAGAGCAAGAGGAGAAGAACAAGAGAGGAGAATAAGGAAAGAGATTAAAAAGGAAAGAAGGAAAGAAAAGAGAAAGGAAGGAATAAGAATAAAGAATAGCAGCGAATAGATGTATAGATCCAGATGGAGAGAGAGAGAGAGAGAGAGAGAGAGAGAGAGAGAGAGAGAGAGAGAGAGAGAGAGAGAGAGAGAGAGAGAGAGAGGTCCAATCAAACCCCTTCATGAATACACAGGTGAGAGGAGGAGAAGGAGGAGGAGGAGGAGGAGGAAGAAGAGGAGGAGGAGGAGGAGGAGGAGAAGGAGGAGGAGGAGGAGGAGGCATTCAGTGAGCACCCGGCGGCCATCTTGGGGGGGTTGGGGGAAGAGTGGGTAATATTTATGATTTGGTCAGAGTATTTGATGTTTTCCGAAATCGAGGGGAAGGAGGGAAGCGAGAGAGAGAGAGAAAGAGAGAGAGAGAGAGGAGAGGAGAGGAGAGGGGAAATGAAAGGGAAGTAGTAAGAGAGGGGAAAAGGAGGGAAGTGAGGGACTCTTAATGTAAAAATGGAAAAAATGCTTAAGTGTTTTACAGATGAGTTCATAATGTTGACTATGCGTTGCCTGTTGGTGGGTGGAGCGAAGTGTTTGTGATTCATGGCTTGTGCAGACAGAGAGAGAGAGAGAGAGAGAGAGAGAGAGAGAGAGAGAATATTTGAAAGATTAATCAGGTTAGCGTAATATTTCTAAAGTAAAAATGAAAAATAGAAAAGGAAAAGGGAAAAATGAAGTAAAGGGAAATTTAAAAAAAACGAAAAAGGGAACAGCTAATCACAAAACACATATTAAAAAAACCGGACGCAATATTTCTTCATTTTTTCGCTCAAAATATACGTACACACTCGTATTTTGCGCTATTTTTTTTTTTCACTTCTATCAACTTTTTTTTTAAACATCGTACGTATCACTTTTTTTAGTTCCCTGACCTGCTGTTGTTGTTTTGATCAGCTGATTGCCCTGCGCTGCCTCCTCGTGTTGTCTTTGTTTACCTTCATCAGCTGATTGGCCCCGGTGGTGATGGTGCTGGTGGTGGTGGTGGTGGTGGTGGTGGTGGTGGTGGTGGTTGGGTTACCTCGAGGAGTGTAGGAAAGACAGACCGGCTTGTTACTATGCCCGCAGGAGCTGTTTGCCTCTCTCTCTCTCTCTCTCTCTCTCTCTCTCTCTCTCTCTCTCTCTCTCTCTCTCTCTCTCTCTCTCTCTCTCTCTCTCTCTCTCTCTCTCTCTCTCTCTCTCTCTCTACAATGTTACTGCTTCTCAAGTCCCTTCCTCCTCCTCCTCCTCCTCCTCCTCCTCCTCCTCCTCCTCCTCCTCCTCTCTTCTCGTAAGTCCCAAAACAGAGGAAGATGTCAACCTCTCTCTCTCTCTCTCTCTCTCTCTCTCTCTCTCTCTCTCTCTCTCTCTCTCTCTCTCTCTCTCTCTCTCTCTCTCTCTCTCTCTCTCTCTCTCTCTCTCTGATGTGTTAAAAAGTAATATGGTTTTGTGTGTCTATTTTTCTCTTTATTGCAGAGAAGCTTTAATTTCCTCTCCCCCTCCCCTTCTCCTCCTCCTCCTCCTCCTCCTCCTCCTCCTCCTCCTCCTCCTCCTCCTCCTCCTCCTCCTCCTCCTCCTCCTCCTCCTCTCTCTAGCATGAAAAATGATGGAGAGTCCGGCATGAAATTTTGATAAACCAAGAAAAATGAGGAACCCATCAGGAACATCAGTGCTCATCCCTCCTCTCCTCTTCTTCCTCCTCCTCCTCCTCCTCCTCCTCCTCCTCCTCCTCCTCCTCTACCTCTTCTTCTTCCTCTTTTTCTTTTTTTAATATTTGTTTCCCTCCTTCTCTCTTCTCCATTTCCTCTTCTCCCATTTTCTATTCGTTTTCTTCTTCTTCTTTGTTCCTTCAGTCGCTTTTTTGTTCTTCTCTTCTATTCTCCTCTCTTCCTCTTCTACGTTCCCTCACCTTTTGCTTCTCTTCCCTTCTATTTTCTTCCTCTTTCTCTTTCTTCTCTTTTTTTCTCATTGTCACCCTTCTCTCTTCTCTTTTTATCTTCCTCTTCTCTTTTTTTCTGTTCTATTCCTCTTTATTTTCTTCTTCGTTTCCTCTGTCTCCCTCCTTCTCCTTTTTCCCGTTCCCTTTTCTCTTCTTCTCTGCTTCTTTCTCTTTCTTTTTTTTCTTTCCTCTTTGTTTCCATTTTTCTCCCTTCTCCATTTCCTCTTCTCTCTTTTCCCCCTTTTTCTTCTTTCCTTCATTCGTCTTTTTCTTCATTCCTCCTCTTTCCTTTTCCTTCCATCCCTCCTCTGTTTCCTTTCTTCTTCTCCTTCTCCTCCCTTTCCTCTTTTCCTTCCTTTCCATTTCACCTTTCTCTTCTCATTCCCCTCTCTTTTCTGTCCTCCTCCTTTTCCTCTTCCTTTTGTTCTCTCTCCCTCCTCTCCTCGCTTCTTGTTTTATTCCCCTTCTCTTTTCTTTCCCTTTCTTATTCTTCCTTTCATCTCTTTCCCTTTCTTCCCTTGTTTTCCTTTCATTTCCTCCCTTTATTTTTTCTTTCTCCTTAACCTCATCTCTGTCCTTCGTCTCTCCTCCTCCTCCTCCTCCTCCTCCTTTTCTGAAGTACAGGAGAGAAGGAAATATAGAAAATATATATTATATTGAAGAGAAAATGGAAGAAGAGATGCACATTACGAGAGAGAGAGAGAGAGAGAGAGAGAGAGAGAGAGAGAGAGAGAGAGAGAGAGAGAGAGAGAGAGAGAGAGAGAGGTTTACAGCATTTTTATGGCTGAAGGTCGCCAAACGTGGACATTTACGGGCACTGATGTCGGGGAGAGAGAGAGAGAGAGAGAGAGAGAGAGAGAGAGAGAGAGAGAGAGAGAGAGAGAGAGAGAGAGAGAGAGAGAGAGAGAGGGGGGGGGTAAAATTTAGGAAGGAAAAACACACACACACACACACACACACACACACACACACACACACACACACACACACACACACACACACACACACACACACAGAGAGAGAGAGAGAGAGAGAGAGAGAGAGAGAGAGAGAGAGAGTTTTCATTGTGTTCTTACTCTCTACGGTGTTGTAAAGTCCAGAGAGAGAGAGAGAGAGAGAGAGAGAGAGAGAGAGAGAGAGAGAGAGAGAGAGAGAGAGAGAGAGAGTGATGCACGTCTCACTGAAATACGTGATTGTGACAAGAGTGAATAGCAGTGACTGAGCATCGTGACAGTGACGGTGAGAGGGAAGTGCTGTTCTGATTATGAGACAAAAATATTCCTTACCATTCCTTCCCTTGCATTAGATACTGGATTAACCCTTTCACTTTGACACGAGACAATCAGCAGCACCAGAAGCAAAGCGTGAAGTCTTCATAAGCATCTATAAGAAAGTTAGTGATGAAAAAGGATATATTTTGTAATTTCTTCCCAGCTTAAAGATTGAACGTGGCTGTAGGACAAGTAAAGATGCCTCAGAGTGACTGGTAATTAGGGAAAGGTGTACCAAGTGGCAGTCAAAGAGATAA
>NC_087183.1:6704867-6724867 GCF_035594125.1 Scylla paramamosain
ACACACACACACACACACACACACACACACACACACGGTCACCTTATCCTCCCATCATCAGCGCCTCACACCTTTCCTCTCCTCGCAGGCTGGGAGAGACTCGTGGACCACCGGGAGTCTCTATCTCGCCAGCTCTCCGTCTCGTCTGACTCCAAGCTGCTCGACGAGGACCTCCGCAGCGAGCAGAAGGTTATCATGAGACCCAAGAAGCCGCCCAGACCCAAATCAGAGGTGTACCTGTGCAAGGACACCAGGAAGTCCAAGAGGTTCTCCGCCTTCGGGGTGAGTGTTGAGTTGTTGAGTTGATGATCGGTTGGGCAGGAGTGGTGTATTGGCTTTGAAACGGCGCTCCCTCCACGATGTGTCTCTTCTCGCTGTCTGTCTTTTGTTTTGTTCTGTGTGTGTGTGTGTGTGTGTGTGTGTGTGTGTGTGTGTGTGTGTGTGTGTGTGTGTGTGTGTGTGTGTGTGTGTGTTTGGGAGGGACACACATCAAGTTCGTTTCTATGTTTACTTATTCGTTTCGTTATTTAAATATTCATTCGTCTATACATGTTATTTCATTTATCCGTGTACTTTTTATTTTATTTTTTTCATGTGTGTGTGTGTGTGTGTGTGTGTGTGTGTGTGTGTGTGTGTGTGTGTGTGTGTGTGCTTTCAGTGTGTGTGTGCTGTACTGTTTACGTTCAACATTCATGTGGCTTTTATATATCGGAACTTTTGCGTTTTTCGCGATGGTGTTTGCCTAAAGATCCCTCATCTCATTTACGTCCCGTATGGAAATTTTTCTCATTAAGTATGTCAAGTAGATTTCCTTGACAGGAAACGCAGCAAATGTGAACCCAAACTCGGTTCTTTTGTATTCATTCTTTTTTATATAATTGAACCAAAGAAGTTTGTGTTTTCTTTTATAACTGACACTTTTTTTATATGTTGTCCAAGTAAATAACTAAAAAAATAAATTCGTGTGTTTATTTTTCTTCACACAAACATTTTTTTTCAAATTTCATTATTGATTAATTTCTTTCGAGATTAAACGAACTGAAAATTAATTAAGTTTATGACATTTTTATCTTCAAGATTCTCTTTTTTTTCGCAGACTTAAGTGATAAATTCTGTCTGACAACGGTGACTCTCTCTCTCTCTCTCTCTCTCTCTCTCTCTCTCTCTCTCTCTCTCTCTCTCTCTCTCTCTCTCTCTCTCTCTCTCTCTCTCTCTCTCTCTCTCTCTCTCTCTCTCTCTCTCTATCTATCTATCTATCTATCTCAGTTATCATCTCATCAGGCGGCGTTTAATGGCCTGATCGGAGACTCTCACACTATTACGGGGAGGGAACAAAGACACACCGTGACTATTCAATTTTAAACGTAATTCAAATTCAAATATACCCCACCATTTTTCCCCACTAGGCCTAAATAAAAAGTGTGACGTGACGCTCAGAGAATTGCTTAAACACACGCCTAACTGCCTCAACCGCCAGGGATCCATAGGAGCGAATAAATAACAGGAATAAAGATGATTTCCACCCGTATTGTTCCAGCTCCGGTATCATTTTCTTCTCCCCTGCCATCACTCACTTAACATAGAAAACGTATTAACCTTTCCTGGGGGACTAAAAAATATCTCTATAGAAAATGCATTAGTGGCGCTCTGGGAGAAGATGGGAGGAGGATGGGGTGCCTTGGGGTGCCACGGTGCCTGGTGGGCTGAGGCTTGGCACTCTCTGGCCGCGAAGAGGGAAGGAAGGATCCGAACTCTGATTAAAGGGATTTTTTCTGTCGAATTTGTCTTTTTTTCTCCTTCTTTTGTCATTTTCCTGCTTTTTTTCTCTTTTCTTCTTGTTTTGAAATGTCTCTTTTTCTTGCCATGTTTTATCTCCGACATTTTTCTTTCTTTACCTCTCCTTGTTTTTGAAATGTCAGTTTTTTTTTTATCTTCCGTTTTTCTTATTTTTTTTCTACTTTCCTTTTGCTTTGTCATTTTTCTATGTTTTTTCCTGTTATCTACTATCTTTTTTTTTTCCCCTTTACTCCCTTCGTATCCTACTTTTTCCTCGTTCTTTTGCCTCTCTTTTCGTTTGTCACTTTTTCTTTCCTTCTTTATACTTTCTCCCAATACTTACTACATTTTTCTTTACTACCCTTTCGTCTATCCTTTCATTTGCTATTTTTTCCTCTTTTTTTGAATTTGTCATCAGCGTTTTCCTTCGTCATTTTTCTGTCTATATATTTTCGTTTATTTGCATCTCCTTTCTTTTTCTTGTCTTTCCTCTTCTTTTTACGCCTTTTCATATATTTGTTATGCATTTCTCTTTGTTTCTTTTCAGCCTGTTTCTTTCTTTTTCATTTCTTTCATCTTTTCCTTCATTTCTTTTACTATTTTTTTTCGCTTACGTTAACTATCATTACTCATATTCTCTCTCTCTCTCTCTCTCTCTCTCTCTCTCTCTCTCTCTCTCTCTCTCTCTCTCTCTCTCTCTCTCTCTCTCAGTGCCGCGGGCTTTTTTACTTTCGCTGGACAAACAGGCAAACATTCAGACATCCGCTCCCATCACTGGCTCGTCCCGTTGACAAATTTGGGTATAGCGAGGCACCAGATAAAGTATTAATTAAAAGCGACATAAAAGTTGAACATTATACTCTTTTTTAGGGCGAAAACGGGTAAAGGGAATTGAGGGTGGGGGTGTTGGAGGGAGGGAAGGGTAGGAGGAAGGGGAGGGAGGGAGAGAGGGAGGATATAGGGAGTGAGGGGCGGGGAGGAAAGGAGGGTGAGATGAGACAGATGGAAAAAAGTGTATCTCTTGAAATTCGCTTTTAATTTAAAGTTGCAAGAAGTATCATCATCCCATTTGTATTTCGAGGGAGAGAGAGAGAGAGAGAGAGAGAGAGAGAGAGAGAGAGAGAGAGAGAGAGACGGATGGATAAATAGACAAACAGACAAGAAAGAGAATAGATAATTATAGTTTCCCGCACACACACACACACACACACACACACACACACACACACACACACACACATTTCATCATGTTCCTCGTATTATTCCTTCACAAGTTTCCCAATAACAGAGACACAGAGCATTACGTAGAGAGAGAGAGAGAGAGAGAGAGAGAGAGAGAGAGAGAGAGAGAGAGAGAGAGAGAGAGACTAAGTTCCTCCAATCTCGATCTAAAACTGTTTTGTTGTTAGCTTAGTCAAGTAAACACATTCCTGAATATATCTACATAATGCACTGTTCTCCTCCTCCTCCTCCTCCTCCTCCTCTTCCTCCTCCTCTTCCTCCTCCTCCTGGCTTGGTGACAATAGGAGGGAAGGATGAGAAGGATGCGAGGTGTCAATAAGGATGAGTAGTGGGGAGGAGAAGAGAGGAGGGAAGGAACGAGAAAGGAACATTACAAACACTAAGTCTCTCTCTCTCTCTCTCTCTCTCTCTCTCTCTCTCTCTCTCTCTCTCTCTCTCTCTCTCTCTCTCTCTCTCTCTCTCTCTCACTTCCTTATTTTTTGCCTTCCTTTCGTTTTAACTTCCTCTTCCTTCTCGTGTAACTCCTCAGACACACACACACACACACACACACACACACACACACACACACACACACACCTGAAGGAGATTTAGAAGCAGAAGAGAGAAAAGGCACACGTGACACCCCATAAGGCACAGATCAGATAGAATCACCACGTTTTGAGGGGGAAGAATAGTCTGAGTCTTGAGGCGAAGCATAATATTAGCAACCGTAGCATCACCAGCGCCTCCCCGCCCCGCCCCGCCCCGCCCCACCCCGCCTCACACCTCCGGCCCAGTGATACAAGAGATCGCCTTTACATCTTGCTTTCCTTTCATCCCTCCCATTATATCACAGCTGAGAGGCGGTTCGGCTTTCAGTATTATTCTGCTCGACATTAACTTTCTCTCTCTCTCTCTCTCTCTCTCTCTCTCTCTCTCTCTCTCTCTCTCTCTCTCTCTCTCTCTCTCTCTCTCTCTCTCTCTCTCTCTCTCTCTCTCTCTCTCTCTCTCTAATGGTCTGTCTTAGTGGTTTTTATTGTTGGTTGGTAGTTGTCTGTGAAAGTGTGTGTGTGTGTGTGTGTGTGTGTGTGTGTGTGTGTGTGTGTGTGTGTGTGTGTGTGTGTGTGTGTGTGTGTTCGATGTTGTTTGTTTCTGCCTTCGGTGTTTTGTCTTCTTATTCTCTCTCTCTCTCTCTCTCTCTCTCTCTCTCTCTCTCTCTCTCTCTCTCTCTCTCTCTCTCTCTCTCTCTCTCTCTCTCTCTCTCTCTCTCTCTCTCTCTCTCTCTCTGTGTGTGTGTGTGTGTGTGTGTGTGTGTGTGTGTGTGTGTGTGTGTGAAGTGTGACGATCTGTATCTCTAACCAACATTAAAAACACAAGACCACACGCATTTACCTCTTTGATTGTGTATGTATGTATGTATGTATGTGTGTATATGTACCCGCACATCTAACACCCTTACAATCAGAAGCATCACACAATTAACTCTTGGTCACCCGCTACGTCGCTACACTCACAAACTCTGCCGCTGAAATCTTAGAGCTCATATTATGCACCCTCCGATCTGCGAGAGACTGCGGCCTTCCACACACCTAGACACCCCATTCTTCTGCGCGCGGGGGACAGTTACTGCTCGTCGCTCACTGCAAACCTTTAGTGACCTGAGCGGGGCGTGAACCTCGGCCCGCGAAGTGACAGGTGGGGGCGTTAGGTCTGAGTTAGCGAGCTGTGTGTTTGGGGAGAGTGGCGGAGGGGATCTGTGGAAGTATCTTTGCCTTTTTTGTCCACGCCTTGCTTTCATTCGTGAGGGACTGTGTGTGTGTGTGTGTGTGTGTGTGTGTGTGTGTGTGTGTGTGTGTGTGTGTGTGTGTGTGTGTGTGTGTGTGTGTGTGTGCGCCTGTGTGTGCGTGCATGCGTGTGTCAGTGAGGCAGTGGGCGGCAGTGTAGTGTAGTAGTGTAGCATGCGATGCGTGGTTGATGGTTTTATTTATAGAATCTCACGTATACAGTCACGCTTTTTATTCATGTAGTGAGGGAACCAGGGAACTTTTTGATCGCACCTCTCACAGCCCGCACCACCTGTCTTCTCAGATCAAAGTGACGGCCACACTTACGTGCGCTCATTGAGTGAAAAATGCGTTACTTGATTCCCTTTGTTGACATGCAGGAAATAGACTTAATGCGCGGGGCTCGAACTCAGGTTTCCCTAAAGTTAATAGTGAGATCGGACGGAGCCATCAACCCGCGGCGCGTCAGGTTTTTCTGTGCCGCTGCTTCTGACTGGCTGGCTGATGTGTGCCGCGTCGTGTCATCATAGCGGTGTTAGGAGTGTTCCCTCTACAGCAGGGCTCCCATACTGGAGGTGAATAACCCCCTGGTAGTAATATAACCATTTTTCTCTGCTGAAATGGAGGGCGACAAAAAAAAGTGAAGGTTTTTAGAAATCGAGAAAACATTGCGTTACCTGACATTAGGATTAATGTTATCGTAGTCTTAGTATGTGAAGCTGTAAAGTGAACCTTTAATAATTAAGAAATGAAGTTAAACCGAATATCAATAAATATTAAAAAGTACCATTCAGTATTAGAAAAGTGTGAGAGTATTCTGACAGACATGCTTCAGGACACAGTCACTCACCAACCCTGATCATGACGCCTCCAGAACGTGTCACTCACTGCCTGAGCCTGCCTGTTTAATACTCAGCTTCTGTGACCATCAGCCGAAGTAGACGTAAGTATATATATATATATATATATATATATATATATATATATATATATATATATATATATATATATATATATATATATATATATATATATATATATATATATATATATATATATATATATATATATATATTTCTTTTTTTTATTTTTTTTTATTATTTTTTTTTACAACATTATGTGAAAGGGATAACTCAATGTAACATATTAAATTGAGTAACAAGCTGAAAAGTTTTGGAACCATTGCTTCACAGCGTCACCCTCAGCCTCGCGCTTGTTACGAGGAGCGTTTCTATCCTGCTTTCCCATAATTAATGTGCCAGTATTGGGTACGAGTAGTTGAGCAGTTACCCTCGTTATAGACAAACTGACGTCCTGGGCTCTCACGTGAACTATTTCTAAAGGCCACAGACGCGATTGCTTCAGTCCTCACCAGTGTTCCTCTTTAATGATGCAGAATCCTTGATCGTAGTGATCACTACACCATTGAAAACCACGATCATATTCCACTTCAGCCTGGAAAGAGTTGTTGACTTCAGGCGCTGTAACGCAATAGACTCAGCGATCACGTTGATAGTCCTGAGTCATTAGGGAGCTTTAAAATAAGATTACATAAATTAATGGATGAGGATGATAGGTGGAAATAGGCTGGCATGTTTCCTACAGGGACTGCCACGTGTAGGCCTGACGGCTTCTTACAGCTTCATAAAGGAATACACAAAGGAAGAACAAACTGCAACAGATGTGTTGGCCCGTACGAGATTGTTGGTTAGGTATTACGTAATTTTATGTAATCACTGAAATTAATTACCGGGCTTTATAGCTGCTGAAATACTCACGATGAATTTTACGGAAGTGTCTCAGCGCACAATAATATTGTTTCCGCAGAATTCATGTTACGAAAACCCGAATAGTGGTTCACTTCAGCGTTGTAATTAAAGCCTCCATGCTCCAACCACAGCCTTGCGTTGCGCTGGTTTATTTCATCACAAAGGCGTGTTTTCAACTTTATATCGAGATTAAATGGAGTGGGTTCAGCAAAAGGGAGAAGAAAAATTTAATGCCACAAATTTTAGGCACTGTTGTGTTTCTGTTTCATACTTATGTGTTGCTCCTCTCATCAGCATAAGGCAAAGCTCTCGTCTACATCTTTATCCCTATCCGCTTTAGATCCAACGGAGGGTATCACCTGTACTGACCTCACGGCTCTGAGAGGCGGAACAAGGTGCCGAGTAAAGCAAAATGTGGCAATATTTAAACGTCACGACGCCTCATGTCGAATACCATAACATACATGCAATTACACCAGTCTCGTTCAGGTATGAGGACAATGTTCTGCTGAATCCAAACGTAAGAGGAATTTGTATACATGTAAATTATCTTCATGGTGTTCTATACATGCAAGTAGGTGAGGTGACATGGCATCAGTTCTGGGCCACTAAATGGTTATTCCAACACTCGTCTTGATAACGGTGCACTGAAACAGCATCAGAGCACGATAATAATGTTGTGTTAAATTTATAATTGCCACAACTCATCACTCCTGGAAACTGACCTTTTTCTTTTATTTTTTTATTATAATTATTACTCATATATATATATATATATATATATATATATATATATATATATATATATATATATATATATATATATATATATATATATATATATATATATATATATATATATATATATATATATATATATATATTTTTTTTTTTTTTTTTTTTTTTTTTTTTTTCCCTAAATGTGAAAAAAAAAAACATGGGAAATAACAGCTCGCTGTTTCACCGCTCCCAGAGAGAGAGAGAGAGAGAGAGAGAGAGAGAGAGAGAGAGAGAGAGAGAGAGAGAGAGAGAGAGAGAGAGAGAGATTATCCAAACAAAAGTCAGTTTAGTTCCGAAGATGTTCCGATGTTTCTCTCTTTAAGTAGTGCAAGTCATGCGAAGGGAAAATAATAATAATAAAAACATTAAAGATACAGATTTAGTAAGAGCGTTCCAGGTTTACCAGCAATAAGGATGAAAGAGTGGATAAAGACACTAGCTGACTCATGATTACAATAAATGAAATAATAGATAAACAGCTAGATAGGTTTATTGGCTACAAAAATACATAGTCCAATACAATACGATGCATATAGGTAAGTTAGCTTCTGGTCCATATTAATCCAAGAGATCAAGTCTTACAATAATAACTTAATAAAACTTAAACTTGATAAAACACCTCAAAAATTAAATAAAAAATAAAAAAAAACATAGTCACATTGAATACTCTATCATAACACCAAGACTCATCAAAACAACACTTATAACAAAATCACACTAGGAAATAAGATATACATATGCACTCCCGGTTTATCCAGCACTGTGCGTTGATGCTGCCAGGACGAGGTGTGTTGTGTGTGAGGAGACTCACAAGCGGGGGGTAGATGGCGCTGACAGCAAACACTATGATGTGTATTGGACTAGTGAATCATCCTCCATGTGTCCGTGTTGCTCACTTTGATCTCGTCTCCCTGTCCGTCTGTTTCTCTCTCTCTCTCTCTCTCTCTCTCTCTCTCTCTCTCTCTCTCTCTCTCTCTCTCTCTCTCTCTCTGATTCGTCAAATTTCATCTACATTTTTCACCCTTGTTTGTTTTATTTCCTCCGTCATTTAATTTAAAGTTCATTTCATCCTCCTCCTCCTCTGATTATATGTCTATATGTTTATCTATCTATCTATCTGTCTATTTGTTTGTCTATCTATCTATCTATTTCTCTGTCTTGTGAGGGTGAGGAGAAACGAAAACAAGGAACGTGAAGGGAGACGAAAGAAACAAATACAAGTAAACAAGAGGAGAGAGAGGGAAGAGTGAGAGTCATGCACGAGGGAAAGGAAGAGGTTATATATATTGGATCAGTGAGAGGAGGAAGCTTATAATCACAATAGACCCCTCTCTCTCTCTCTCTCTCTCTCTCTCTCTCTCTCTCTCTCTCTCTCTCTCTCTCTCTCTCTATCATGGTAATAAATGCTCTTCCTCTCCTAATTTCGTCTGCTATCTTCCTCTTCTTTTTCCTCCTCCTCCTCCTCCTCCTCCTCCTCCTCCTCCTCCTCCTCCTCCTCCTCCTCCTCCTTCTCCTCCTCCTCCTCCTCCTCCTCCTCCTCCTCCTCCTCCTCCTCCTCCTCCTCCTCCTCCTCCTCCTCTTCCTCCTCCTCCTCCTCCTCCTCCTCGTCATCTTTCATGGAGCAATAATCTCACATCTTACTGGTTTAAAATACATATAGAAAAGAAAAATATAATTGACGAAAAGAAACGATGTAGAATAGTATTGCAAGGAAGAGATATGACTGTCTGTCTGTCTGTCTGTCTCTGTCTCAGTCTCTGTCTCTGTCTCCTCTTTTCTCCCCGTGGGTTATATTTACGGGTGAAGAAAGCGCCAGGTCCTCCTCCCTTGTGTTTATGACGTGCGTGTGCCGCCAGCCAGCCGCGAGTACATTACGGTGTCCAACTTAGTGAGTGTTCGTGGGAGAGTTATGATTCCTGTGTGTCGCCGCTGCCCACCCCACCCTCCGTCTCTCTCTCTCTCTCTCTCTCTCTCTCTCTCTCTCTCTCTCTCTCTCTCTCTCTCTCTCTCTCTCTGATTCGGTCGTTCCAATTCATCTTCATTTTTCATCTTTATATCTCCGTCTGTACATGTTTGTTTTACTCTTCTATCATATAATTCAAGCTTGTTCCCTCCTCCTCCTCCTCCTCCTCCTGTCATCAGCACTCCTTCCGCTTGCCTCTGCTGCTCCGGGAAGTCTACGTAGACTCTCTAGGGGGGAAAAAAAGGGGGGAAATAAAGATGTATAAATAACTGCAGCTGGTAACTTTTCCTTCCTCGTGGTTCAGGTGTGTGTGTGTGTGTGTGTGTGTGTGTGTGTGTGTGTGTGTGTGTGTGTGTGTGTGTGTGTGTGTGTGTGTGTGTGTACGCGCGCACCTTTTTCTTTTGTTATCTCTTCGACAGAATTAAAACTCATATTCCTCTCTCTCTCTCTCTCTCTCTCTCTCTCTCTCTCTCTCTCTCTCTCTCTCTCTCTCTCTCTCTCTCTCTCTCTCTCTCTCTCTCTCTCTCTCTCTCTCTCTCTCTCTCTCTCTCTCTCACCACCATTGTGTGTTGCAACTACATTACGATTCTTAACAAACTACGTCTTTTCACAGTTCCCCCTTTCTCTCCCTCTCTGTTTCCAGTTCAACATAATTTTTCAACTCGTTTTAGGAGAATTCACTCCCTCCCACCCACTGCCACCCACTCCCATCCACCCACGTAGGTTCCAGGCCTCATAAGCAGCAGGAATATAAACCCTAGAGCGGCGTACCCGAGCACTACGCGATAATAACGATGCTCTCTTGTTTACGCGATCCCTCTTGTTTACGTTCGAGCCGCCGTGCAGTGTTGCCATCCGCGGCGGCCGACCTCCTGCATCAGACGCGGCCATTAGCGGACCCGGGATTGGACAGGAAGAGCCGTGTTAAAGAGGTGTAACAGCGCTGTCTCTGTCGCAATGGTGCTGTTTAATATGCCAGTAAAGAAAGTGAGATCAGTATTAAACTGTCCGGCCTGCGCTTGTGTCAGATTTGTGTAACAGAGAGGGAGGGGAGGGAGACAGGCTTGGAGGGAGAGAGGGAGAGATGGGTGGAGATGCAGGGAGAGGTAGAGAGGGAGGGATAGATGGGTGGACACGGAAGGAGACAGGGAGGATGAGAATGGGAGGGAGGGAGGGATGGGTAGATGCAAGGAGAGGAGTATAGAAGGGTAGGGATAGACGGGTAGATAGGAGAGAGGGGGAGAGAGAGAGAGAGAGAGAGAGAGAGAGAGAGAGAGAGAGAGAGAGAGAGAGAGAGAGAGAGAGAGTTTTAAATAAGTTCAGTTGAGTTATATGAGTTGGGTTATTATGAGTTTTGTATTATATTTTTTTCGCTTTTTTCCTTTATTCTTCCTTTCCTTTATTTTTTTCTTTGTGTCTTCCTTTTCCTTTCTTTTTTTTAGTTTAATCTCTCTCTCTCTCTCTCTCTCTCTCTCTCTCTCTCTCTCTCTCTCTCTCTCTCTCTCTCTCTCTCTCTCTCTCTCTCTCTCTCTCTCTCTCTCTCTTCTTTTATCCTGCTATCTAAACTTCACAAATATAATTTTTGAAGTTTCCACTTGAGAGAGAGAGAGAGAGAGAGAGAGAGAGAGAGAGAGAGAGAGAGAGAGAGAGAGAGAATTTGGTATCACTCCCTATCGTGTCCAATCGTTTCATCTTTTACAGCATTTCATTCCCCACACTTTCATCACATCCATTATCCTCCTTCATTTTATCCTCCCTTCTATCTTATCTTTCCCCTCGCTTTATTATATTCATCGTGACGTTTGCTTAGTCATCACCTCTTTTATCACTCCGCCTCCTTTTTCCCTTCCTTTGTTTCGTCCAATTCTCACCTTTTTTTTTTTTTTTTGGTGTGTGTGTGTGTGTGTGTGTGTGTGTCAGAATTAAGGTTAGTTTTTGCTCGCAGTAGGTTTTCGGTTGCATTACTTAATAAGCGGGGAAAAAATTGATTAGGTGAAAAGTTTTGCGTGATGTTTATAATGTGATAGAACTGTTTGTTATGAAGGCCGGACTTGATTTTGCTGATTTCATTTTGGTTAAGTGCTTTCTGCTGTCTGTCTGTCTGTATGTATGCATGAGAGTGTGTGTGTATGTATGTATGTAGGTCCGTCTGTTTATCGGTCTGTCTCAGTCTGTGTCTGTCTGTTTGCCTGTTTGTCTGTCTGTCTGTAAGTCTGTATGTAGTGTATGTATATATGTATGTATGTATGTATGCATGTATATATGTATCTTTGTAATTGTACGTCTCTGTCTCTCTGTCTATCTGTGTGTCTGTAAGTCTGTTGGTATGTATATATATGTAACTGTTCGTGTATCGCCGTTTGTTTCTCTGTCTATCTTTGTCTGTCATGTGGAAATTAACGGCTCTTTTGCAGTCTCCCTATGTTTTTATCGTCTTATCTTCCGTTCACTATCTACTTTTTACCTGTGTCTGTTCATTTGTGTCTGTTTCTGTGTGTCTATGTGTCTGTCTGGCTGTCTACGTCTATATCTTTGTGTCTGTCTGGCTGTCTGGCTGTCTACCTCTATCTCTGTGTGTCTGGTTCTCTCTACATCTGTGTCTGTTTGCTTCATTGTGGTTCATTTAGGGATCTGCGCTGTCTCTGTCTGTCTGTCTCTTTGTCTGTCTCTGAGTGTGTTTCCTTAGGCTTGTGTAATTCTTATTTCTCGGTCACGCCATGCTTATCCTTGTCTTTCTTTATGTCTTTGTCTTTACCATTCTGTCTGTCTGTCTGTCTCCTTTGGTTCATATTCTAATTTCGTGGTCATGCCAATAGTCTGCCTGTCTTTCTCTGTTTACCTGTTCGTCTCTCTCTCTCTCGTCTCTCTCTCTCTCTCTCTCTCTCTCTCTCTCTCTCTCTCTCTCTCTCTCTCTCTCTCTCTCTCTCTCTCTCTCTCTCTCTCTCTCTCTCTCTCTCTCATCTCCGCCCTCCGCAGGCCAAAGTGAACTCAACTGGATTTCGAATATTGTAACATTTGAAAGGCTTTTTTTTTTCCTCATTCTCGTACTTTTTATCTTCTCTGTAATTTCGAACAGATTTTTTTCAACTAAACTAATAGCGAACCTACTTAATGTTCACTTTCTTTGCAGCTATTTTGTATTTTCGTTCGTTTTACTGTGTTCTTTAAAAAAAAATCCACAGAAACACAGAAGTCCAATAAAACTCGCAAAAAAAAAAAAAAAGAAAAGAAAAAGAAAAATGGTTGACTTCTCCCTAAAAGGTTCATGTTTACTTCCTCTCCTTTTTATCCCTCCATCTTCTGTTATTCTCTCTAATAATCCCGCGACTCTTTTATGATCCCGACAAGAGC
Organism: Scylla paramamosain; assembly: GCF_035594125.1. Classification (NCBI taxonomy): domain Eukaryota; kingdom Metazoa; phylum Arthropoda; class Malacostraca; order Decapoda; family Portunidae; genus Scylla; species Scylla paramamosain. Next base: position 6,717,515 of record NC_087183.1, read on the forward strand.
GGCATCAAAGGCATTTTTCCCTCAGCCTCTCCCTCGTTTCCTTCTCCCTCTCCCTCGCCTCCCTTGCCCTCCCCGTGCCTCGCCCAGCACTGCGGACCGTTGGCAAGGTTGCGACACTCTGCATCAAAGGGGACGCACTGTTCCCGCGCGCCCCGCCTCGCCATCACCTCAAGCATGTCGCGCTCGCTTTGTCACCACGCTGCTGTTATGAGAAAGTGTCGCCAGTTGTTGCCGTGTTTTTATCCCAGCGTGAGATTGTGTTTGAGGTTGATTGGGTGTGGCTTGATGTGGTTTTGGAGTGATTGAGGCGTGGATCATCGAGTTGCGGGAGTGTCTTAGAGTGGTGGTGCTGGTGGTGGTGGTGGTGGTGAGTGTCGCATGCCTGGAGACTTTGACGATTTCCTTATTTGATTTTTTTTCTTTCTTTTTCTTTTCTCATAATTGTCACTTTTCGTTGCTGTTTCTTTTTTTTCGTCTTGTTTTCTTGTAAGCATCGTTTTATTTATTTGTTATTTATTTATTTATTTATTTATTTATTTATTCTATTCATTCATTTATCATTTTTGCTGCTTTCTCTTCCTTCTATTGCTACATTCACCTATCATTTCCAATATTTCTCATTTTGATTTCTTGTAGTTCCTTTATAGAATCGTCTCTCTCTCTCTCTCTCTCTCTCTCTCTCTCTCTCTCTCTCTCTCTCTCTCTCTCTCTCTCTCTCTCTCTCTCTCTCTCTCTCTCTCTCTCTCTCTCTCTCTCTCTCTCTCTCTCTCTCTCTCATTCCTGGAACACCCAGTATCAGATATATCGCCTCGTTAATTAATGAGGCAATACCTGACGTGTGCTGCTCACCTTGACTTCCATACGGGGGCGGAACAAAGGGTTGGTCTCGGTCTTGTCAGTGAGGGAGATGAGGGAAGATTGGCGTGGATTTGTGGAGTTTCTCAATGGACCGTAACACATCAGGACATTGTAACTGACTGATATTTACGGTAAAGTTTTGTGTATTGAGAAGTGAAGCTAATTCGAGACCAGCCGGAGAAGATTCATTTAACATACAGGGAGCAATGAGGAGGCAGTGTACGTGTTAGGACCACAGACAATGATAAACCAGTAACGAGGATAGCACAAAAACAAAGCGTGTTCTGTGTGTGTGTGTGTGTGTGTGTGTGTGTGTGTGTGTGTGTGTGTGTGTGTGTGTGTGTGTGTGTGTGTGTGTGTGTGTGTGTGTGTGTGTAAGGAGGAGAAGGACGAGTCTGGCATCAATAGGTGAAAACTGGAAAAGTATTTATTTTTTTACTTTAATTTTAACTTTTCTTCATTCCTTCTCTCCCTTTCTAAAAACAAAATATTAGTTCCTTCTTCAGTTAGGTGAATCACAGAGAGAGAGAGAGAGAGAGAGAGAGAGAGAGAGAGAGAGAGAGAGAGAGAGAGAGAGAGAGAGAGAGAGAGAGAGAAATAGCCAAACCTGTAACTTCAGATCCGATTAAATTTGTCAAACGTGTTGGAATCTGGTTCTTGATACTCGTATATAAAAAATGAACCTTACCCCAATATTAAAAAATCACAAAGTGAAATATCTGGAATATTTGACGATTTAATGGTACAAAAATACCAATAGAAAACGTTAATTTTTCCATCAGACCTGCAACTTTGAACAGATCACTCGTTTTGCTTCTTTATTTCTCCCATATTCACCGACAAGCCTTCAAGCAATTATCTATTGCAGTCTCTTAAATAATTCTGTTGCTTAGAAGAGACAGAATCAGCCCCTTATTCCGTTTTCTTCCGTGTCTATACCATTTCTCACACTCCTCCGAATATTAACCCTTTGGCTGCTGCTTGGCAAATCTTTCCCTAATAAATAATCCCCCTGAGACATATTTACTTGCTCTACAGCCACCTCCAATCTGTAAACTGGTTAGAAACTGCAAAATCTTTTCCTTTTAATCCCCTTCTTTCTTGTAGATGCTTATGAAGTCTTCACGCATTGCTTCTGGTGCTGTTAATTGTTTTGTACCACAGTGACAGGATTAAAGGACGAACACAGCTGAGAAAGGCTAAAAAAATCTCTGTGGAATGCAAACAACTATAATATTTAAGAGAGAAACAATTGTAAAAAGGCTTAATGAAAACAGCGACCACGTATGAGGATTAAAGCTGAGAGGAAGAAGAATATTTAACGCTTTCACTGTGATATGCAGCCATTCACACCACTGATAGCAATATACGGAAAGAAGGAAATAAAGAAAGAATAGATTTTGCAGTTTCTAGGCAGTACAATGTTTGGAGGTGGCTGTAGAAAAACAAAATACGTCTCAGAGTGCTTAGCTGATTAAGAAAAGATTAGCCAAGTAGCAGTGAAGGGGTTAAGTGAGTGTTGTCATAGTGTGGTGGTGTCTGGTGCTGTGGTACCCGGCACCTCAGGAAACGACAAGACGGCGGGGAATGTTCGTCACTTATCGTTGTAGAAATACGTAAAAAAAGGGATGAAAATGTATTGTAATAGATAGATATGACTCTCTCTCTCTCTCTCTCTCTCTCTCTCTCTCTCTCTCTCTCTCTCTCTCTCTCTCTCTCTCTCTCTCTCTCTCTCTCTCTCTCTCTCTCTCTCTCTCTCTCTCTCTCTCTCTGCAATTCACCTCACTGAAAGAGGAATTAGTATTTAGTTTTAAAGAGGGAGAGAGAGAGAAAGAGAAAGAGAGTTAAAAAAAAGACACGATTTAAAGTAAAAAATCAATTCCTTTCCGGCTTTCACTATTGATACCAAACTCCTCCTCCTCCTCCTCCTCCTCCTCCTCCTCCTCCTCCTCCTCCTCCTCCTCCTCCTCCTCCTCCTCCTCCTCCTCTTCCTCCTCCTCCTCGACAGGCTCTCCAACTCCTCTCTTCGCCCCCTTCCATTCATTCCCTCTCGAGCCAATATTTTTCAGGTCTCAGGTAAATTAGAAGCAGAATCCAGTGTTTGAGCTCCGAAGCACCTCTTGCCTCCGCCACCTCATTGAAAGGCTTGCCAAGTTAAGATTTCAAGAATAGAAGGGACGTGTCTTTTCTTTTTCCTTTTTTTCCTTTTGTCTTTTTCTTTCTTTTTTTTTGTCAGTTTTATTTTTTTGTTTTTTTTTGTTTTGTTTTTTTTTTTTTTTTTTTTTCGTTCTGTCGTGTGTGATTTTTGCTTTCGGGGGTTGGGTTTGTTTTTGTTTTGTTATTGTTTTGTTGTTGTTGTTCTTTTTAATATTTTGTGTTTTTTACTGTTTTTTTTCATTGTTTTCTTCGTTATACATCATGTTTTTTTTTCTTTTTCTTTCCCCTTTTTTTATCTCTCATCTCCTCCTCCTCCTCCTCCTCCTCTTCCTCCTCCTCCTCCTCCTCCTCCTCCTCCTCCTCCTCCTCCTCCTCCTCCTCCTCCTCCTCCTCCTCCTCCTCCTCCTCGTACTACTACTACTACTACTACTACTACTAATAATAATAATAATAATAATAATAATAATAATAATAATAATGATAATACTGCTGGTACTACTACTACTACTACTGCTACTACTACTACTACTAATAATAATAATAATAATAATGATAATACTAATATTACTACTACTAGTCTCTATTCACTTTACTGGAATGTTCATCCCTGAAGAGATAATATTATATTATAATAAAGTGTATCACTGTTATTGCATAAGAGAGAGAGAGAGAGAGTACTTCAAATATATATACAATTTCTTTTCCTCTGTTGCTCTTCCCATTCCTCCTCTTATACAACCACTACCCTCCTCCTCCTTCTCCTCCTCCTCCTCCTCCTCCTCCTCCTCCTCCTCCTCCTCCTCCTCCTCCTCCTCCTCCTCCTCCTCCTCCTCCTCCTCCTCCTCCTCCTTTTCCCGGGAACTTGCCTCCATACCTTTTATATCTCCGTAAATTGAAGCCAAATGGAGTTACTATTACAAAGGAGATCGGGCAGGTAGAAGCGAGCCAGACAGTGTTATGCCGCAGAGCAACTCAAGGGCGGGCGTCCTGTGCACTTACATAAGGATCTTGGGTCTTAGTGAGTGGGGGGAGAAGAGGAGGAAGGGGGAGGGTCACTGGTGATAGGGGAATGGTTTTGTGATTGTGCGGTGAGATGGGAGAGGGAGATCTAGAGGGTGAGAGAGAAAGAGAAGGATGGAGAGAAGGGAAGATAGAGTTAGGCATAAAGCAGAGGAGTAAAGGATATGAAATGCAACATGGAAGGGTGGGAAGAGGCGTAGGAAATAAGGATTGATAGGGAGAGAAGGAGGAATTAACAGGGAAGGGGAGAGAATGAGAGAGCGATGGAAAGAAAGTGGGAGGAATGAAGTTAGTAAGAGAGAGAGAGAGAGAGAGAGAGAGAGAGAGAGAGAGAGAGAGAGAGAGAGTGTGAAACAGATAGACATACAATTAAAGGAAGAAAGGAAAAGGAAAGAAGGAAGGAAGGAAAGGAGGAATAATATGTAAAGCAGCAAGGAAAGGGAGGAAAGTAAATGACAAAGGGAAAGGAATGTGTAGCGGAATCTGAGCAAAGGAATCAAGAAGCGTGGCCATTTAAGGAGACAAAGGAATATTCTGCGACTAAAGGAACGACCTGGCAACATTGAATAACATCTACTGGTCTCATTCTTACTGAAATACCAAGAAGGATGCTATAAAATACAATAAGCATGTTTTTTTCTTTCTTAATTCTTAAACTTTCAAGGTATGGTTTTAGTTTCCCTATCTCTTTTATTTATTTTTTTCTTTATTTTTTTTTTGTCTATTTTGTTTTCATTATGCTCTTTTTTTCAGTTTTCGACAATATTGAGTTTGTATTTTTATGTTATTACTTTTTTTTTACGTTCTCTCTCTCTCTCTCTCTCTCTCTCTCTCTCTCTCTCTCTCTCTCTCTCTCTCTCTCTCTCTCTCTCTCTCTCTCTCTCTCTCTCTCTCTCTCTCTCTCTCTCTCTCTCTCTCTCTCTCTCTCTCTCCACGCCCAAAGAATAAAAATTTTCGAAAACGTAAAGAAAAGTAAAGGAGCGATGAAGGCCCATCAGAACCTCTTCCACACACCTCATTAAGGAACGACTGCCCTTTCTCCTCCTCCTCCTCCTCCTCCTCCTCCTCCTCCTCCTCCTCCTCCTCCTTCGTTCTGGCTCGTAAACTTCCCCGAGCCTTCACAACAGAGAGGTAATTGAGTGATCTTGTGGCGGGGAGGATCAGCAGGTTCCCTCAGGCCGCCTAGATAAAAAGTTTCAAACACGCCCGCTTCACTTGGCTGGCGCTGTGGTCGCCGCTGGGGGCCCTAAGCTGATTGGCTCTTTTGGACGGCCGTTCCGCCAATCCAGTAACGCTTCAGGCTCTGAGGAACCAATGGGAATTAAGGATTTTGCAGTTTTCCATCAAGTGACGCTTAAATCAGATTTTTTTCCGCTTCATAAATTCACAAGTTTCCCCTCAAGGCTTTTTTTTTTTTTTTTTAATTCTTTCCTTATTTGGTGACTTTTTTTAGTTTATTGATAATCCCCCGGTAACTTTTAGGCGTCAGTGAAGCGTAAACACCACAAAGGGAGTTGTAGGAGGCAATTTAGTTTAATTTAAAAACCGAAGGATTTCAAATGATGTTTTATTTATTTACTCTTTTTTTCTTTTTTTTTTTTTTTTTTTTTTTACTTAAGCTGGTTTGGAAGTTTGGCAACACGAGGATGTCAGCTGCAGGTGTCAAGGAATTTGCGTGTAGTTATTTAAGTTTCCTAACTGTTTACAATCCCTGACCTTCAATATTCTACCAAGTTTATTCCCACATTAGCTAATAATAGTAAAAATAACTTATATATGTAAAGAACAATTACGCAATATATAAAAATTCACGTGTAACATAATAATAATAAAAAATACGTAGAAATTCACTGTACAACCTTTGACCTTTCATACCTTACTAGTTTACTTTACTATTAAATTAGCAATCCTTAGATACGCTCTTTAAATGTACAAATACCAGTTATGTGAAATCCCTCTAAGTAAAAAAAATCAATATGATGCGCCATTAAAAGAAAACTTGTAATGGAGGAGAATGCTTAAAATATACAAACATCCGCCACCATTACTAGCTGACTGTGTAACTATTAACCAGCAGCCAATGAAAGGGCAGCAGTTACATGTGAATGTTATAATAATGGTAAGAAAATGATAATGAAAGTGTAAGAATGAGATATATAAAAACGTTTGCCGCCATCACCATCATCACCCAGTGCAACAATAACGACAACAACAACAACAACAACAACAACAACAACAACAACCATTACCACCATTACCAACACCACCACCAGCACCACCAAGCAACCGACAACAAGAATAACAGTAACAGAAACAACATTATCACCACAAACATCATCATAACTACCATCACCACCAACAACAACAGCAAACAACCAAACAACAACAACAACAACAACCATCACCACCACCACTCACCAACAACAAATACTATAGCCACCATCACCGTTACTCATCACCTTTCCCTTCAACACCACCAATAGTACCTTTATCATACACCAAAGAGGAATATTTGGTGTTGCAAGATTCCCATTAGAAAACGTCAGCTTTGCCACCACCACCACCACCACCACCACCACCACTACCACTCTAGCTCCAGCAAACTCTACGGGGGTCGTGTGCCGCGTTTCAGTACCGCTCCTGCCTTTCCCTCCCGCCCCGCCACCTGCCACCCAACACATCCCCGCTACAAAACACACGCCACACCAGTTTGTCCTTAATGAAAACTATTTGTAAGCATGTTTTTTTTTCTAGCTTTATTCCTAAACTTTCTTGCTTCTTTTTTTTTATCTATATTTTTTTCTCCCTTTTATTCGTAAACTTTCTATATTTGTCTGTTTTCCTTGTTTTTTTTTTTTTAGTTTGAATTGAAAGCATGTTTGTTTGTTTCTTTGTTTTTCCTGATTCTTAAACTTTCAAGGTATGGTTTCAATTTCCTTTTCTTTCTTTTTTTCTCTCTCTCCTTTACTTATAAATCTTCCGCCTTTGTTTTATTTTCATTATTGTCTCTTTCGTGTAGTTTCCGACAATATTGCGCTTGCATTTTTATGTAGTTTTATTTCACTATTGTTCTTACTGTCGTCTCTCTCTCTCTCTCTCTCTCTCTCTCTCTCTCTCTCTCTCTCTCTCTCTCTCTCTCTCTCTCTCTCTCTCTCTCTCTCTCTCTCTCTCTCTCTCTCTCTCTCTCTCTCTCTCTCTCTCTCTCTCTCTCTCTCTCTCTCTCTCTCTCTCTCTCTCTCCATTACATGTTTTATTTCATCACTTCCCTTCACTTTAAATTCACCTTCCTTTTTTTTTATTATTGTTTTTGTTTGCCTT
>NC_087183.1:6729867-6777367 GCF_035594125.1 Scylla paramamosain
TCTTCTTCTTCTTCTTGTGACAATCGTACCGTCTCTTTTCCTTTTCTTATTGTTTTCCTCTCTATCTCTACTTTATTATACCGTTTTTTTTTTCTCTTCTCATTTTAATATTTTTTTTTTATCTTTGTCGTCTCATTTTACTCCTTTCTTCCTTGTTTCATTATTGTTGGCATCGTCTTCCTAGTCCTCTTTCAATTTCTCCTTCTCCTCCTCCTCTTAATCTTCCCCTCCTCCTCCTCCTCCTCCTCCTCCTCCTCCTCCTCCTCCTCCTCCTCCTCCTCCTCTTCCTCTTCCTCACTCTTAATTTGCATTACCTTACCCTTTCGATATTCTCCTTCCATTCCTTCTTTCCTTCCTTCCTTCTTGCCTTTAACTATTTCCTTTATCCGTCTTCCCTTCCTTTCTTTCTTCCTTTTTAACAATTTCTCTCATCCTTCACCATTTTCTCTGACCTATCCATCCTCCTCCTATTCTTCTCTGTACTTCCTTACCTTGCACTGCCCTTCTCCTCTCTCCTTTCCTTTCCTCGTCTTCCTTTCGCCTCTACTTTCCCGTTGCTGTTTCTCCGCGGCGGGCCAAATAGCGCACCAAAGGGCCAGTAAAAAAAGCAGTAACCGAAGCCGAAATAGCACCGTCTGATCCCCCAGTGAATCCCGAGCGGCCGTGACCGAAGCATCGAAGCCTCACGAAGCAACGAGGCGGTGCGGGAATTGAACGGAGCATTAAGTTTCATTTGCCGTTGTTTCTTAATTGGTGTTGGGCTGCCCCTAGTTATTTTGGGGGCTTAAAGCAGCTGACTCCACCACGCAGGCAGGCAAGCGGGTACGTAGGCAAGCAGGCGACACTATTGCGCTCTCTCTCTCTCTCTCTCTCTCTCTCTCTCTCTCTCTCTCTCTCTCTCTCTCTCTCTCTCTCTCGTCGTCGTCGTCTTTATTTTGCATTCCTTTCTTCCACATTTCCTTTTCTATTTTCACCCTTTGTCCTCCTCCTCCTCCTCCTCCTCCTCCACGTCACCCGACCAATCACCGCCTTACCCTCCTACCTCCTTCCCGTCTACCATACTCCCATCCTCTCGTCCTTCCCATTCCCCTTCCCCTCCTCCCCCACCACCTCCATTGCTCCTCCAGATTCCACATCCATATTTAGTAGTGTGTGCGCTGATTGCATAGCCTCACGGACCGCACACACACACACACACACACACACACAGGTGGCAAGACAAACATATATACGTTTGAGAGCAACAAACAGTGATAAATTAGTAACGAAAGTAACACATGAACTTAACGTGTCATATATATGTGTGTGTGTGTGTGTGTGTGTGTGTGTGTGTTTGAGTGAGTGAGGTAAATTGGCTCAGTTCTCTCGAAATTCGCGAGGCATCTTCCCCTTTCAGTGCAGTTAATATATTAATATAAACTGTAGTAGTAGTAGTAGTAGTAGTTGTTGTTGTTGTTGTTATATTAATGATAATAATAATAATAATAATAATAATAATAATAATAATAATAATAATCGTGATAGTGATAAGAAGAAATTAATAACAGTAGTAGTAGTAGTAGTAGTAGTAGTAGTAGTAGTAGTGTTAGTAGCAATAGTAGTAGTAGTAGTAGTAGTTGTAGTAGTTGTAGTAGTAGTAGTAGTAGTAGTAGTGATTGTTGTTGTTGTTGTTGTTGTTGTTGTTGATGTATCTAGCGTAGTCGTAGTAGTGATGATGATGGTAGTCGTGGCAATAACTAAATCACTTAGATGCACCAAATCGACTCGTACAACAATCCTGAGTCCCAGGCAGCGGGGAGTCACCAGCACACCTTGACAGCACAGAGGCTTTGCTGGGAGAGAGACGAGACGCCTTTCCCTGGGCCGTATTCAGAAACGCTGTGCTCCCTCACCACGACTCTTTTCAAAGGCCAGAGATGCGTAGCCGGGTTCTCAATCGTGCTTTTCCTGTTAATAATATAGAAATTTTATTAATAATGTTGCCAGAATGACAAAAATATCCTTAAAAACCATTGTGACCATCTAGACTCCTTGAAAGTAGTGGAGGTACGGCGCAGAAGTGTTTCAGAGTATAGTTCTTTGACACGTAACAGCTCCTCCTCATAACACGCCAGCAGGAGACGGACGCATCTCAGCCTGATTAAGAGATAATTTAGTATGCAAAGCAGATAATGGCCTTCATTTGCATGTCCTCAAAATTCCGTGCAGTTGTGAATGATGAAGGAGCGACAAATGAAGGAGAGGATAAAGAGCGACGGATGAGAGAGAGAAAAAAAAAAGAGTAGGGAGAGAGAAAAGTGAGATACTCGTAGTTTGAATATTTATTGAGCTCAGCAGTATAAAATTAGCCTAGAATACGTAATAAAGTAGTAGAGTTATAATAAAACGCTGGGCTAAAGGAGAGGCGATTTACGATATTGAAATTAGCATAGAGATTGTGCGTATAAATTAATGTAAAGTGAGACAGAGAGGGAGGGAAGAGAAAAAAGCGTCGTATGTGTATTGAAATAGAAGGTTAGAGTTTTATATTAGGTAAAGGAAGATACCACGCAGTTTTGATGACGAAATAGGCCTAGGAGGTGAGAGAGAGAGAGAGAGAGAGAGAGAGAGAGAGAGAGAGAGAGAGAGAGAGAGAGAGAGAGAGAATTATGTATGCGCAGCGAGATGTCTGAGTCACAAGTTGGCTTCCAGAGTACAGTGAGTGAGGTGCATCTCAATACTCTCTCTCTCTCTCTCTCTCTCTCTCTCTCTCTCTCTCTCTCTCTCTCTCTCTCTCTCTCTCTCTCTCTCTCTCTCTCTCTCTCTCTCTCTCATATGAGCTAACTAATAAAAACAAGGCTTCTTCTCGTCCCGTATTTAATAAAGGAATTCATAATTGCCGCAAATTAAGACAAGGGAGGGAGGGAGGGAGGGAGGCCACGGGAAAACAAGGGAAGCAGGAAAGGTGTAATTTTTATGTGGTAAATATGAGTGGAAATGAACCAAGGGATATTATTTTTTTTTTCTTAAGTTTTATTTGGTAGCTCTGATTTTTCTATACTTTTTCTTCTTGATTAAGTTTCATTTGGGACTATTTTTTGTTCTCTTCTTGCTCTAATTGCTGTTTTTTTTTTTTTTTTTTTTTGGTACAATTTATTCTCTTTTGCTGTAATCGCTGCTGTTCTTTTTTTTTTCATTTGGTACTATTTTTTCCTTTTATTTCTTATTATAATTGCTACTCTTTTTTTTATTACTTTTTTGAGAGTTGATAGATGTCATATGCCTTCTGTTTCTTCTATTTTTATCTACTTTTTTTTTCTTTCATTAGTGTGGTTAGTCACATATATTGGCTTTCTTTTAGTGTATGAGAGAAAGATAGTTTTTTTTTTTTTCAGTGTATATTAAAGAAAAGTTTTTTTTAGCTAACACACAAATACATTTCATAGGGAACATTTCTTACATTTACCTTATTATTACGCTTTTTACATTTTTTTTTTTTTTACTTCTACTTATATCCTATCATAGTAGTAACAGTACTAGTAGTAGATTCATCCTCATCTCAACACCAACGAACTTCATAGACACATCCCTAGTAGTAGTAGTAGTAGTAGTAGTAGTAGTAGTAGTAGAAGCAGTAGTAACAGTAGTAATAGCTTCATTCCCATCCCAAACACACACTCCCTAGCCACACCTCTCGTTCATGATCAGCACACGCACAATAACAATGCTGGCCTCGTCCGCCCTATGCACCCGGCAAGTGAAGGATGACGTGCGGGCAGCGAGTAACGCCTCTCGCTGGGCCTTGCGACTACACAAAGAGGCCCAGTGCTGTGTGACGCCTCCCCCATTCCCCCCACCCCCACACACCTCGCTTTTATATTTCGCTTGCTGGCTCCTCTCTCATTGCTAAGTAATAGAGTATATTACACGTTTGTTTGCTGCTGTTGTCCTTCTTTGTTTATATTCAGAGCGCCGTAATGTATAAAAATAGAAAAGATGTTTGGGTGGACACAGTAGAAAAAGGGAATTTTGTCTCTTCTATACTACGTGACTACGTAGTTAAGGGCTTAGTACATAAACAAAATGGTTAAAATTTTGTATTTCATTATGCGAGAAAAAAAAAAAAAATGTTTAGCAAAGTGTTAAACGATCGTGGAGAATTTTGTGCAGGAAACCGTAACGCTGATTGAGCCTCTCGTAAGGGTGACTGTTCCCTGCGTGTCGTGAGGCGAAGGAAGAGGGTTTGGTAATATTATTATTCTTCGTCCTCTCACTATGTGTGGTATTGTCTCTCGGAAGAAGGGATGTCAAGGCCTTTTCTTTTTCTTCCTTTTTTTCTTTCTTTCTTTATTTCTTTCTTTATTTATTTATTTGTTTTCTCCTATATTTCTTTATTTCATTATTGTACGTAGGTATGTTTCAAGAAGGGACTGCCACGTGTAGGGCTGATGGCTTCTTGCAGCTTTCTTTATTTTCTTATCTTCTTATGTTCTTATCCTCAGTAAAACTTGCACCTCTCAGATCAGTTTGATACTTGCGGTGTAACTCTCGCTCCCCATACGACTAATTTTTTTTTTTTTTTTTTATGAAGAAATAATACCAAGAATTTTCTCGGACATTTCCGCATTCAAGGGATTACCTACAAATAACACATAATCAATGCAGTCTTTTTAATATTTATCATTCATGATTCATATTAACTAATTTGTATTTTTTTTATTATTATTATTATTATTTCTACTCTTGGTTAACACTTATTTACCTTACGAGCTAAACTGACTCTCACCTTGTCATTTTCTTTCCAGGGTGACTCGCCTTTCGGGAGGACAGAAGCCTACATGAAGTTGGACCAGCTGGGCGAGGGTTCCTACGCCACTGTGTACAAAGGCTACAGCAAGTGAGTGTTGGTGGAGTGTGCGGCTCCTGCTCTGAAGCATCGACGTCTTATCCCGACAAGTTTTTCTTTGACTAGAGGACGTTGTTGAGGATTCTCTCTCTCTCCTCTCTCTCCTCTCCTCTCTCTCTCTCCTCTCTCTCTCTCTCTCTCTCTCTCTCTCTCTCTCTCTCTCTCCACATAATATATAGAATTTCTTATGCTTTGTCTTTATATTTTCAGTGAATATTAAATTACTGAGTTAGAATGTGAAGAAGTTACCTCGCTTGTATATTGAGAGAAAGAGAGAGAGACAAAGAGAGAGAGAGAGAGAGGGAGAGTATGTGTGTGTGTGTGTGTGTGGTGTGTGTTATATGCATTAGTGTATCAAAGTAAAGCAATGGTCTGATAAAGTTAATAAAGAATGAGAAGACGAGAAATGAAAGCAGGGGGGAACAAGGAAGCTGATAAAGAAAGTATAGTATTAACAGAGAGCCGCCTAATGAGAGAGAGAGAGAGAGAGAGAGAGAGAGAGAGAGAGAGAGAGAGAGAGAGAGAGAGAGAGAGAGAGAGAGAGTCGGTCAGCCTACAACGCCTTTAACACACTCTCTCTCTCTCTCTCTCTCTCTCTCTCTCTCTCTCTCTCTCTCTCTCTCTCTCTCTCTCTCTCTCTCTCTCTCTCTCTCTCTCTCTCTCTCTGTCTCTCTCTCTCTCTCTCTCTCTCTCTCTCTCTCTCTCTCTCTCTCTCTCTCTCTCTTTCCTACATCCACTACCTTCCCCCTCTCCCTCTCTCCCTCTCTCCCTTTCTCCCTGTCTCCTGAAATGCCTCCCATATTTTTCACGGGATTATTCCTGAAATAGTCTGGAGCAAAATACCAATCCAAAAAAAAAAAAAAAAAAAAAGTGAAGGGAATGAATTTATGTCTTCCAGGTTTAGCTTCAGAAAAGAAAAGAAAAAAGTAAACAGATAAATGAAAATAAGTGGAAGATTTGAATGACCGAATTTATGTGACACGTCTTCTAAGTTTAGGCAAAGAGAGTGAGGGAATTGTTGATGAGTTAATGACGCGGTGGTGTTGATAGAGAGAGAGCGAACGAGAATTAGTGTTACTGGTGGCCTGAGGAGAAGTGAAAGACTTGACAGGGAAATTAAGGACTACCCAGAGAAAGTATACAGGACTGCTTAAGGAAAGTAAAGGACACCTCAAGGTTAACAACTAGTGACTACATGAAGGAAAACATCTCATTTTCTTAAAGATAATTCTCTCGTAAGGACCGTTTTCAAAGATCACCCAAATAATTAGTCGGGTTTTCACTGGTATTATCTTCCTGTCAGTGATGCAGAATCCTTGTCAAACCATCACTGGAGTCCTCAAAGCTTCCCCCGTCAAGAGTCAAGAGTGCTAAGAATATGTGAGGCGCCGACACATATAAGAATGCGGTCCTAGTATTTACAAACAGAGATAGAAATTCGTATGTATGTGTGTGGCGTCCCTCCGTGCGTCAGTCCGTCTGTCTTTCTGCCTGTCAATCAACATCATGTCAACATCCCCTTCTGCTCCTCTTTCTCCTCTTCTTCTCTCAACGGAATATATATTCGGAATAATTTATCAAGACAACCGCCTCTGCTCTTAAATTCTTATATTACTAACTGGTATCATGTAATAGTCTTTAATTCTTCCTATAATCACACTATCTTCGCTGGTTGTAAGCGTGTCCTGCTGGCGTGAAGGGGGCAGTGTTAGGTATTAAAATTTATGAGCAAGTAACCACTTCCTTTGCCTTTGAATTCGAATAACCTTCACCGACACTTTTTTTTTCCTTCTAGGTCTTTTCTGCTCTTAGTTATCCTGATCCCCATAATTAAATAGCACAGTATTGCCTTTGCTACGGCACCCTGCCATGTCGAACTCTCTCTCTCTCTCTCTCTCTCTCTCTCTCTCTCTCTCTCTCTCTCTCTCTCTCTCTCTCTCTCTCTCTCTCTCTCTCTCTCTAGAGTGAGGGGTTGGCGCCAAGTATGAGTCTCCTTCAGTTCTTTTTGTCTTTTGCATCTTCCTCTGTGACTCCCATCATTTACAGTTCTTTTATTCTTCGTCCACAGTTTTAGTAAATTTTGAGTTCTTATTTTTATTTATTTTTTTATTTTTTTAATGTTTCTAATCTTCGAAAGTCCCTCCATATTTTGTTTTTATTTATCAGTACACGTGTCTTCATAGTGTTAGAGGCGATATTACCTTCTGTGTACGAGTATATACACTCCTGTTGATAGCCCTCGCCGCCTCTCATCTGCCCCCTCCCTCCCCCCCTTACGTCTGCAGAATCTTAATGACCTTTCCCGCGTAAGGAAACAGAGGAAGAATCGAGCCTTGCATGGTTTTATTTAATTTATTTTATTTTTTTTTATTTATTTATTTTTTGAATAGTTTAGAATATGTTCGCGTATCCTAGGGAGCTTAGGGTGTGATGAAATGAAGGTAAGATTAGGTATGAGTGGCGCATTAATTACTTCACATAAAACAGAGAAGGAAGAGTCGAGCCTTGCGTGGCTTTAATTTTTCTTGGTTTGGAATAGATTCTCGTATCCTAAGGAGGTTATGGTGTCGTGAACTGAAGGTGTAGTGACCCTACACTGACCCTACATTACGTACAGGCAGAATCCAAGGGTCTTCATGGTGACCTGTAAGATAAATAGTATTAAGTAAATTTGAAAATGTTATTGAGTGTCAGTAACCACTTATAATCCTTGCAACATATCGGTCATGGCGCAGTGGCAACAGTGTTCCGAGACCTCAGCCTTCCCTCCCCCGCAGCCTGACGAACCAGGTGGTGGCGCTGAAGGAGATCCGGTTACAAGAGGAGGAGGGCGCGCCTTTCACTGCCATTCGGGAGGCGTCTCTCCTGAAGCAGCTCAAACACGCCAACATCGTCACCCTCCACGACATTATCCACACGAGAGAGACACTCACCTTTGTCTTCGAGTATGTGGTAAGTGAAGCCTGTGTGTTTACCTGACCATATTCATGTATTTGCATCTTAACAGTATTGACTCAAGCTCACATTGTCCCATTTTTAACACCAAATTTTTTTTTTTTTTTTTCGAATACTTGTTTATTGTATGCACACAGCTTTCTCTAGTAATGCGTTTCATTTCTATTGGTGGCTGGAAAACCGTACTTCTGCATATATTTATCTCCTCTTGTTGAGTTTCTTGCCGCGTCCTTTTAACTGTTAGTTTCCGTGTTCATAAGTTTTCTCTTTCTACCTTTTATTAGATTATTAATTCATTCATTCATTCATCCATTGTTGTTGTTACGCATATATACACCATAATCGCTTATCTTCTTCGAGACCATCTTTCCTTCGTGTGCGTGACTGCGTCTGCCTTCTCTAAGTACAAGTATACATTGTAGACAAAAATAAGAAGTTTAGATTCATTTTCCAAGCCCAGTTTTCTTTTGATTTTCAAGTAAATTACAGTCTAAGAATATCGTGATTAGCACTTCATGTATCTTGTAAACACGAAAGGGACTTGTGTTTCTGAAAAAAGAGAAGGGTTTGTAAAATTCATCCTTAGCGGAGGAGAGACAAATAAGTCTGTTATGCTCTTTCTTTTGCAGCACACAGATTTGTCGCAGTACCTCGAGAAGCACGGCGGGGGGCTGCATCCCAGGAACGTCAAGTTATTGCTCTTCCAACTCTTGCGGGGCCTGTCCTACTGCCACCGCCGCCGCATCCTGCACAGGGACATCAAGCCGCAGAACCTCCTCATCTCGGAGATTGGCGAGCTAAAAATTGCGGACTTCGGTAAGCTGTTCATCTTTCTTGTACATTTTTCCATAGTAAGCTATATCCCATCCCATTTTCAAAAATAAACCCTTCCTTCTTTTTCTTTGTCTTCTTCATCTTCATCATCATCATCATCTTCTTCTTCTTCTTCTTCTTCTTCTTCTTCTTCTTCTTCTTCTTCTTCTTCTTCTTTTTCTCCTCCTCCTCCTCCTCCTCCTCCTCCTCCTCCTCCTCCTCCTCCTCCTCCTCCTCCTCCTCCTCCTCCTCCTCCTCCTCCAGCTTCTTCGTGCTTTACTTTGATGCATAACTATTTCTCTGCAGAATTTTTGTGTGTTGATTGAATGTTTCTTTAGTTTTCGTTGTAAATTAACTCAGTTTTGTCCAGAACCTCTAGATTCAAGATGATAAGGGTTGTTCCCTCTAGCTCGTGGGATCTGGATTCATTCCCCGGTCAGGATCATCTCTATATTTGTAATAGATTATTTTTTCAGTGGTTGGTAACAGAAAATGTAGTTCTTCGCACAGTCACAACACTATCAGTTGTCACACCATCATCAGTCATCACCACCTTCCATCAACATCCCATCCATCACTTTCCTTTGCACCTGTCATCACGCATCACCACGTGGTATCATCCCCATAGTCACCCCGCACTACTCATCACTACCCTTCATGTTGTGCCATAGCAGCAGCTGTATGTATTAAAGGTCGCTTTATTGACTGATTGATTGGCTTGTTTGTGATGAACAGGAACTGAAGTCAAGCCATAATTTTCAGGTCTGGCACGGGCCAAGTCAGTCCCTTCCCATACCTACTCCCATGAGGTAGTGACGCTGTGGTACCGGCCCCCAGACGTGCTCCTGGGCTCCACAGACTACTCCACCTCCCTGGACATGTGGGGCGTGGGTTGTATCTTCACTGAGATGATCACTGGTGTGCCAGCTTTTCCAGGAGTCAGAGACATACAGGACCAGCTAGATAAGATATTTAAGGTATTACTTATGTATATGTTAAATATCTCTTGTAAATCATGTAAGACAGGATAATGTACAAGGATTTTTTTGTGTTCTATTCTTCACATTCCCAAATTTGTGTTGGCAGATGTCAGGCTCTTCTTGATCCATTCAGAGGAACACTGAGAAATTTATGTGAAGGCAAGGTAGATGTGTAGCTATGAGAGGCCTCAGGTGGGGACTGAACCCCGGACATGGAACGGAAACACAGCGCCTTATACATTCCCAGTACCATAGACCAATAGATCATATATATATATATATATATATATATATATATATATATATATATATATATATATATATATATATATATATATATATATATATATATATATATATATATATATATATATATATATATATATATATATATATATATATATATATATATATATATATATATATATATATATATATATATATATATATATATATATATATATATATGCATTGTACTTCATACAAATTGGTTGATAGGGAGCATGTGGGTGTTCTTCAGCCACTCTGTGACAGCTTGAAAAATGTAACTACATATTACTTATTGGTGGCCCTTAACACTTGCCACTAGGCTAATGCAGTGTGTCTCCTGTTGGACACTCTTTTGGCTTAGAAGCACAGAGAAATTGACCTGAAAGTGGGATAAATGTTTAACCTTGAGAGGCCATAGTCAGGCAAGATCAAACCCATGACAGAACAGGGCAGCGCCTCACGCAGCAGGACCATGATGACCATCAAGGTTCTGAAATAATTTTGTCTCCTTCATACTCCTAGTCACTACTTATATGGCAGTGCTGTTTTAGAAACTTGAAGTGAAGTTAGAATGCATTTTGCTGATTTTTTTTTTTTTTTTTTTTTTTTTTTTTTTTTTTTTTTTTTAAGGTTGTTGGAACCCCAACGGAAGAGACGTGGACAGGGGTGACGCAGCTGCCTAACTACAAGCCCCACCGCTTGGTCCTGCACCGGCCCCGCAGGCTGGCCACCGTGTTCCCCAGACTCAACGACATTCCCCACGCTGAGTCCCTCGCCATGCAGTTCCTACAGGTTTGTGGCTCCCTGTCTGAATACCTGTGGCCAGGAGGTAGTGTGTGTGTGTGTGTGTGTGTGTTGGTAGTCAGAGGCTTTTTAAAGCTAATGTAATTATTTATTGATTTTTTTATTTGCAGACTCTCTATGTATTTGCCATTATGTTGTGAGAAATTGTTTATGATTTTATGTGAATGAATCCAAACAATCATCCCATGCATGTTGCAGTCACATTACTGAATACTTTTTTTTTGCTTCAGATACAACCCAACAAGAGAATATCCTCAGAGGCAGCCCTCAGACACACCTATTTTGATGATCTTCCACAACAAATATATGAGTTAGATGCAGGTAACCACCAAGCCTCTTCTTCTCATTAAGAGTAACATCACTAACTTGCTGAGGAAATAATTTATACCTATTTCAAGTATTTTAAAGGACTGAGTCAAGTTTGTAATGCCCTATTTTTGAATACCAAATTATCATATTTTTACATATGTTATTTCTACACATGACTTCCATTAATATTACATCTCATTGGTCTGTTGCTCTGTGTGGAAAAGTATACATATTTCTATATGATCATTAATGTATGTGTATCTTTTGTTGTAATGAGAAGGTCAAAATATCTGAAAGAAATTACATTATACTGAACTGATGTCTTTCCTTGGCAATGTAAGCAATATTCAAGTTTTAAGTATGCACAAAATATATGATTAATGCATATAGTTTTTTTTTCTGTCAACTTTATAAATAAAAACACTGGTTGTATTTATACTGGAATGATATGATGTCTTGATGTCTCCCTCCTGCAGATCAATCAATATTCTCAGTGGGCGGCGTGAGGTTAGCGCAGGAGCTGAGGAACTACCCCACCTCCGTCATACAGGCTGCCAGAGAGATCCGAAAGTTGGTCTAGTTGCTGATTAGTCCCTTACCAAAATTTAGTTATAGGAACAGCATCATGTACACCTTTACCTAATCTACCATAATCTAAAGACCTATTTTTGCAAGTTAAAGTGGTGACTGCACTCAATACATATTTGCCTGTACAGAACTTTGTTTAGGGGAGAATTCAAGAGAATGATAAAGTTCTATATAACTTTTAATACATATTTAAAGAATGCCACCAGAAAGGAGAGTATTTTTAATAGTCATCATCTTACCTCAAAGTCAGACTCAATATCCCATGCACATTTTGAAATATTTTCATATATATATTTCCAGTGGTGATGTTTTGTGTTGATTTGACCACCAAGGTGAAGGTGTAACTGTATGGCTGTTCTGTTTTATAAAAGTATTTGAGATAATAGCTTGATTTATAGGTTTGTAGTCAGATAATATATGTATTTAGAGAAATTCAAAGAAATAAAGCACACATGCTCGAATTCTCTCATGGAGTCTATGAATAATTTTTTGGTAGTGCAAGAAAACATTTTTGTATTGGGAGAGGCAGCTGACACTGTAATGAATCTTAGCAAGGTTAACTGAAACTTAAAGTCCAGGTTTTTTTTTTTTTTTTTTTTTTTTTTTTTTCTTCTTTTTACCACCAAGTTACTGTGACATAACATTATAAATTCTGACACACAACCTTTGGATCACACGTGCAGTCACCACCAGCACGTCAAACAGAACAAAAATAATTATGATTCATAAAACATTCCACAGAAAGTGATGAGATAATGAGGGTGTATAATGAGTCAGTGAGAGTGTACCTACAAATGATGAATACTGGTGCTATTGGCCACATGCCAGAAAGTATTACACAATCCTATTGCCTAGGTTGACTACATCCCTCAAACACTACTCAGAAAGGCAGACAGTCTTAACTTGGTATAACACAGAGAGCTTTACCTTTATGAACTCTTTTCATTAATTTGTAGCACATGCCTTCAACAATGATGTGGCAGAGAAATCCTCATTATCAGCATTGAAGGGATGTGCTACAAAGAAATTACTGTTTTATGAAGGAAATACTCACTGCATAATACTGATCAGTTCCCTGTCTGTCCATGTGGCAGGTAGTATTTTATGGGTTAAAATCAGCATCACACAATATCCCAATCATTGATAAAGAAAGTAGTCTCTTTTTCTGTACAACTTTTCATTGATATATTTTGACATAGTAAACATACAATGAGGTGAAACATTAATTAGTTGTAGCCACATAACTGAAACCAATGTATACTATTTTCTTCTTTATAACAGCAAACTTTTTAACAGTGGTAAGTAAAAATTTTAATATATGTTTATTTTTTATCGCTGTCATGTTTTAATGTGATTTATATTCTGATGTATTATTTATCCATGATTTTATTTTATTTTTTTTTTATTTATTTATTTTTTTTTTTTCTCCCTATAGAGCTCTGGTATTAATTTCTAAGAAGTTACATGATAAATCTTTTATATAAACTGCTCAGGTAATGGTTGACCTTTCTTCTTCTTTTTTTTTTTTTTTTATGTCATAGACCTTCCTGTTTATTTGAGGATAACAACCAAAATTACCACCTGCTTAAGACTCTATTTTTTTGTTTTTAGCATTCAGACATCATGTATTCTTTAAGTTGTATTTCTTCATCTCTACATTTATAATCCCCAGTGAACCTTAGCAGTGACCTAATAAGATTCACTATAATGGGCAAGTTGTCATCTGTCACAGTGATTGAGAACTAAATTATAGAGAAGATGTATGTTAGATGTAGATGTAGAAATGTAGATTTAATGATTTTTTTTTAAATAGAAGTAGGAATGTAGATGTAAATACAGTAATAGTATTAGATTCAGAGTTTTAAATGGCTGTCATTTGTAGATTTCAATTTAAAGAACAAGTATGATAAAGTCTATGTAGATAAGACAGTGTTGGAATGTGTGGAAACTTCACAACTCTAAGCCTTTTGGTAGTGTGTGGAGCTTTAAAGAGCATTACTGTATTGTATAGATTATGTTTTTTACATGAAATAAGAGTTGCAAGATATCTAACAAAATTTTAATAATGCTCAAAAAGCTATTATTGCTGTTACTGTTTTGGCCATATTCTTATTTATGTTTGACTCATGAAGTTGTCACACACTCATCTGTTAACAAATCAACAGTATATTGCAAAACTATGCAACAGCAATGACTTCCAATTTTTTTATACATTCATTTCAGACATAAGTTAAGTCTATGGCCTGTATGGAGCTTTTGTCTTTTTTTTTTTTTTTTTTTACCATTAATCAAGTGGCATCAACACTCAGCAACACTAACTCACAACTGCAGCATTTTTTTGGGAACAAGTATGTGTTCAGGAAGCATCACAAAATTGTTCTGCTTACAATACCACCACTGGGTCCATATTCTCAAGCATTGTGGCATCTTGTCTTCATTCCATTCATCAAGCTCTAGTGGAAGTTATTAGAATTTTCAAAGGTATTATCATGACTGGAGTGGAAAAAAGACACCTATCAGAATCTAACTAATCATTTCCATGGCCTTTGAAGTCAGTCTTGATGAGAGAGCAAGGTGTCTTCAAATACGGACCTAAGTCTTCATTAATGCACTGCATCTGTGTTCTGATTCTACAGTGAAGTAAGTCTTCACACTTACATGATTTACATATTCAGCTGTTATATGGGTTCAATTGTTACTATTCACTTCCCTCTCATGACCAGTAGTGAACTATAATGATCCACAGTTTTGCTGAAGCACTATGCAGTATTTTCAATATGGTAATTAAGAAAATTTCTCTGAACACATATGCATCTGTTCCTGAGCCAAAAATGTTCACAGCTTCATTTTGATACAAATGCAAGTGTGTTCCTTGATATGCACAGTAGCTCCACTTTTTTTGCACATTTTTTGTGTACAATACACTAATTGCTATCGAAACTGTGATAATGTATTCAACACAACGTATACTGGGATAAAGTTATTGATGCACACGGCATAATACTCTATTGTTCATAGCCCTGTAAATCTGTTCAAAGATATTAGATATTTAAACTTTTTTACTGACATTCACATTGGAAGTGGTCAAGAAGAGTCCCTGAGTCAGCCAGTACCTCCTGTGACAGGTTTGGGTGTGAAACACATAATGGGCTCATCATGCCAGGGCCAACAGACAGAGTGTGGAGAGTGTCACACAGACTGAGGGGTGATTGGCGCATGCCAGGGAAGCAGGTTAAGGTTAGGCCTGGAAGGTGCCACCCCCTGTGAGTCTGGTGTTGTTGTAAGTGTGTATGTGGATGAGTGGTGCA
Source organism: Scylla paramamosain (assembly GCF_035594125.1). Lineage (NCBI taxonomy): Eukaryota > Metazoa > Arthropoda > Malacostraca > Decapoda > Portunidae > Scylla > Scylla paramamosain. Next base: position 6,744,780 of record NC_087183.1, read on the forward strand.
GGTGGCAAGTGTTGCCGTTGGCCTGGGCATGAGGGTGCTGGACGCCTACACTCAACCACATGCAGTCTGATGCATTCAGTATTGGTTCTCCATTCTTGGAAATATGATGTAGTTGGAACTTTTGTATGCATGAAATATTTGTTTTAAGTGTTTAGGCATCATCATACAGTTTTAATCTTATTTGTTAGAATGTGTATAGTATCATATTGTCATCATACAATCAAAAAGTGTGGCCAAGCAAAAAGTGTACCATATGGACCAGGGAGAGCAGGTACTGTACTACTGTCATTTTATAAGTTAGGCTTGGACTGATAGTATAAAACTTAATACATATTGTGCCTCTTTCTGTATGGCTTGTTCTTTCTTTTGTGTACTTTACTGCCATCATTGAGTGTGTCTGAAGACCACTGACTCTGAGTGTAGGTGTCAGCAAGACGTGTTGCTCAAGGGTGTGAGAGCCTCTGGTGCCTACCAACCCTCCTGGGGTGACTGTCTGCCCTGCTGCTGCTGCTGCCGTTGCTGCTGCCGCTGCCAGTGCTCGCTGCTAGTTCATGCAGCTGCTCTTCATGTAGTTTGTAAAAAAGTTAAATCATTGTATAGTGTGTCTTTAAAACCTTGTTTTGAGAATAATTATGTAAGCTGTAATCTCACTTGATGAACTTGAAGTGGCTGATGTACCCATTAAGTTCATCACTTCATTTTTCATTAGCTCCTGACATTGTATTTTATGCTGTAGCTTTTGGGCTTCATTTGATTGCTTGGTTTCTTTTTATCATCACTTTTCTGTGTTCACAATGTTGTCATTTCCTTCATCTTAGCTAAACCATTAATTATGAGTACCATGGAGTACTGATTTAAGTTGAAGTGATGTTTTGGATTGGTGACACAATCCCCCAGACAGAGCAGACTGTGTAGAGTTGTTTATACATTGGTAGTGTGTTGTGGGGCCTTGACACTGACATCCCTCAAGGTGGTTGATCAAGAAAATAAATGCAGTGGTACTTTTAGCATTGTTAACTGTTGTTCTTTATTTTATGAAGAGAAAGTTGGTATTATTAGGCATCATAAGATATCCACAATCCCAGGGCTTGTAAAAAGTGGCTATTCATGCCAATGGTAAGAAATAAAGTATGTCAGTTTGTAATTCTTAGGAGTGAATTTTTTTTCTCTCTTTGTACAAAACCCTCAATCATGTATCATTCTCATTTTTCTACACTCTTGGACATGACTGATCGCAGAGTATGGATGTGAATGTAACAGACTAGCTAAAGGTACACAAGTACGTATCTGCACACGACTTTTCAAAAAATATCAAAAGCATATCTAGTTTTTCGAGTGCTTCCTCACCCACCCCCCTCCCTCACTCACCCAAACTCCCCCTCCCCCTCCCCCTGCCAGTACCAGTCATCATGCCTCACCGAATTGTGAGAAAGCTTTATTCACGAGTAATAATGCCTGCAATACATAATGTGTTTGTCTCTATTCCCATGCATTTATTTTTTTCATTTAAAAAGAGAGAGAGAGAGAGAGAGAGAGAGAGAGAGAGAGAGAGAGAGAGAGAGAGAGAGAGAGACTCCAATCCAATATTTTCTTTCCATTACGTAAAGAATTTTTTTATTTTCATGCATTTTCATAAAAAAAATGTTGCAGCCTCCTTATGGAGCTTCCTGCTGTTATTACTGGAGGTAAGTAACAGTACATAGGGAGATTTAGTACGTGGTTAATAATGATACTGGGGGATATCAGCTTCCTTTCATTCCATTAGTATATAATAAGTTTTTTTTTTTTTCCAATAAAAAATTTTCTTTGTTTGGACCCATGATCACACAAACAGGTTCTATATAATCAGTGCTTGGAGTCAATACAAATTTATTCGTGTGTGTGTGTGTGTGTGTGTGTGTGTGTGTGTGTGTGTGTGTGTGTTTACCTAGTTGTATTGTACAGGACACAAGCCAAAGTTCAATTTGTCCTGTCTCCATAATCATATTTATGCAGTTTCTCTTTAAACACATGTACACTGTTTGCCACAGCCACGTCTTCCTTCAAGTCACTCAAGATTCCAGTAATTCTATGCGGGAAGCTGCATTTCTTGATTTCACTTAAATATCCACTCTTCTTTATTTTCTGTCTCTCTCCCTCCTCCATCTTGGGTACTAAGTCATTTCTTCCTATTCTTTCTATATTGTTTACTAATTTGCACATTATTATCAGGTCTCTCTCTTCTCTCTTGTAGTGTTGGTAAACCCATCTCTTCAAATCTTTCTTCATAGCTTAAGTCTTTCAATTCTGGTACCATCTTTGTCACTATCCTCTGTATTCTTTCCAGTTCCCGTATATCTCTTTTTCTATGTGGAACCCAAACTACTGCTGCATATTCCAATTTAGGTCATATCATGCTTGTTATAATTTTCTTCATCATTTCTTTATCTAAATAGTTAAATGCTACCCTAATGTTTGTTAACATGCTGTATGTAGAGCTGAATATCCTGTTTATGTGTCTTTCAGGTGATAGTGTGTCCTGGATCATTATTCCCAAATCTTTTCTTCATTACTTTTCATTATTATTTCTCCTCCCATTTTATACTTCCATGAGGGTCTCTTTTTACTTTTTCCTATTTCCAACACATGGCATTTTCTGGCATTGAATTCTAGTTTTCGTCTTTGACACCATGCATGTATCTTGTTGATATATTTTTATAACTCCTTGCAGTCATTTTCATCCTTTGTTATTTTCATTATTTTTGCTTCATCAACAAAAAGGTTTACATAACTATTTAGATCCTGTCATATAATATATATATATATATATATATATATATATATATATATATATATATATATATATATATATATATATATATATATATATATATATATACATATATATATATATATATATATATATATATATATATATATATATATATATATATATATATATATATATATATATATATATTTTTTTTTTTTTTTTTTTTTTTTTTTTACATAATAGGAGCCAATACAGATCCTTGTGTTACCCCATTTGTCACTTTGTGCCAACTTCAGTTTATGTCTCTGATTACTGTTCTCATTTTCCTTGTTTGTAAATAATCCTTCATCCATCTCAATGTTGCTCCTTTAGTCCTCCTCCATTCTCAAGCTTCCATATAAGGCTTTTGTGGGAAACTTTATCGCATGTTTTTTTTTTTTTTTTTTTTTTTTTTTTTTTTAGATCCAGGTATACCGCATCAACCCATCTGTCCCTCTCTTGCACTCCATCTATTACTCTCGTATAGAAGCTCCGTAGATTTGTGACACAGGATCTCCCTTTCCTGAATCCAAATTGCTTTTCTGTAATTATCTTTTCATCTAAATATTCCACTCATCTGTCTTTAATTACTATTTCACAAAGCTTGCTTATAATACTTGTTAGTGACACCTGTCTATAATTCAATGGTTCCATTTTATTTCCCCCTTTGTTTCCTGGCGCTATGTTAATTTTTCCATTCCCTTGGTACTTTTCCTCTCAATGAGTTGTTAATCATATCCCATATTGGTTCTTTTTCGTTCACGTCTCTTTTTATCCACATTTCCTTCATTCTTTCTACTTTTGGCAGTTTTATTGTTATTTGAAAGACATGTTCTGCTGCTGTTAGTGACATGAATCTTATTTTAATTTGTCTTGTTCCATTTTTGTCGTACTTTCCAATCCAGTAAACCTCTTCAATTTGTTCGATTATTCCCTCTCTTCGCTCCGCCACTTCTGTTAAAATTCCCTTAGCCTTTTTCCCTTCTTTTTCTCTAGCTGTTTTCATGGGTAGATTCTTCTTGACTCCAAACACATCTTTCTCTGTACTGTCTCTCTCACAAGATTACTTTTTTCCTTTATTATTTTAATCACTTCCTTTTCCATATCATTATTGTGTTCCTGTTGCTGTTGCCTTATTACCTCCTCCATGTCCAACTTTTGTTGTTGTTCTCTCTCTTCTTTCCATTTTTACTTCCTGTCACTAACTTTCACTTCCCTAACTCTAACTTCTCTCTCTTGCAAAGTTTTCTTTAACTCTTCGTTCTCTTCCTTCAGTTTCTCAATTTCTTCACAGTATTTCGTGTTTTCCCACTATTTTGTCACTTCTCTCAATTTTTTTTTTCTTTCCATCTCCCTCTGTTTCATCCCTGTTATATTACTGGATATTTGTTTTACATTGTCACCACCCTCTTCTCTTTCTTCCTTCCACGCCTTTATCATCGCTGTTAAGCTTCGTATTTCTCTTCGTATTTTCACATTTTCTTCTTCAGTTTTCCACATTAGTTTTATTGGTGTAAGCTACATTGAGACCCTCTTTCTTGAAGCCCTCAAAAATATTTGGGTTGGTGCCGGCCGCCATCTTGCTTGTTGATATCACCAACCGCCAGTGTTTACTTTGTGACACTCATTTCTCCCTTTCGGCCACTCATCTAGTAACACCTCACACAAGTCCCTATTGTGGAGACAGGACTCAAAGTCCTCCCCCCCCCCCCACACACAATCAGACCTAGGTAGATCCTTGGAGCTGCTGTGGATGCCAGCGCAGTTGACATCCACAAAGTTTCACCTGAAGTCACTGAACTGCTTCAAATTGTTTTCGCTCTGAGAGGCCTTGGTGGTGTTCCTGGTCGCCAAACAAGTCTCCATTAACTGGTGTATGGTTGATTATAAGGTATAAAAATTAATAACCTAGGGTCGCTCAACCTGTTTGGTTGATCCTGTTTGGATATCCTGAAAGACGCAGTTAACAAAAATGCATCAAGTATATACTCAAGACATGACTTTTCAGTCTCGGAAATAAATGAGATGTTTAAACACTTAACAGTTAACAATGGAACAATGAGGAATGGGTTCAACTGAAATGCAGGAAATTTAACAAATAATAATAATAGTAATAATAATAATAATAATAATAATAATAATAATAATAATAGTAATATCCTGTGGCTTTCTGTTTCGAACTTGTGAAGGTAAGTGCATGAAAATATGAAGTGAAGTCACAGGTGTGGTTAGACGACAATACGTCGCAGCCATAAACCTGTGAATAACTGTGTGGTAACAAGCCAACAAGGATGTACTGCGTTCCTAAGTATTAATAATCGAACCCGATATTCAGAAGCTAAGCGTCGAGACAAATCGGCGGCCCGGGCCGGCCCTCGCCCCTCAGTCTCTGCCTCTGCACACCCAGCGCTCGGAGCAGGTGGTTAACTGCAGGAATCCTACACATACGGTGAACTTACATATTTTTAGTGCATTAATTACGAGTGGGTAGACTTTCGTGATTCGGCCATACTAAATAGATTTTTGGTATTATTGAAGAGTAAGACCATAACAGGTTGCACAATTCTTAACTGTTGCACCACACGGTGGGAATTGATAATCATCTCGAAAATGATAGTGAAGCCTATCAGGCCAACACGATGCACTGTGACGTGCATTGACCTGTCCTGTGAAACCCAACACGGTGTGTTGTGACGTATGCCTTGGGGGGGCGAACTATGCCGGAAGTAGCTGTAGATAATAGCAAGACCTGCAGCAGTGCGACAGAGAGATGCAGAAGACAAAGGAGATGGTAAGATGAAATGCTTTTGATTCCATCCTGTTCAGCAGAACAGCAAGAGTGAAACCCTTCCCACATACGTAAAGCGTACAGTACGCTTCCAACCATATGGAGTAAGCTGCGCACTCCATATTTATAGATTAATCCCTTGTACATAGGTAACAACTGGGGTGGTGTGAAAAACTGACGGAGATAACTAGGACGCCTAATTTCATTGAAGCTGTTTTAACAAGAGATGGGATGTGAAGTTTACAGTTTAGATTACAGTAAAATCCCTCTTATCCGGCATTCGAGTATCCAGCACATTTTTCCCCGAGCCTTAAAATCAATAAAAAATCAATGTGTACTCATGAAATCGATTAAAATTCCCGTGCGAGGCATACTTTGTCCCCTCGCCACCAGAGCGCACTGCTTCGCGCCATCCGCAGCCCACTGCACTGTGTTTACTCAGTGACTCAGTCCCGCGTGCACACTGTTTATCGCCTGACGCCTTCATCATGCCTAAAGTTGTAGAAAAGAGGAAGCGTGTTGTGCTTACACTTAAGCAGCTGATCAGATCAGCTGCTGATTAAGTTCAGCTGATCTTTGTTATGGTAAGATGTGTGAGTGTAGGGTGGTGATTGTGGACATAATTTCACTTCTATTCAAGTATCCGGCATGTCGGCGGTCCCGTTGATGCCGGATAAGAGGGATTTTACTGTATTAGGAAAGGGCAGACTGAGGATGATGTGTATAGTTTGTCATTGAAGAAGGGATTGTTATCCGAAAAGTTATGTTAAGAGACGGAGGAATAAGTTTTTTGAGGAACTGAACAACACTTAAGTTTGCTCTGCCCCAATCAGAAATTTTAGAAAGATCAGAAGCCAGTCGTCCTCTGGCTTCCCAACACAAATTGTTTAACTCCTGAAGGGTTGGACGTGTAAGGAAAGACGTGGTAAAGTGCAGAGTGGCATCATCAGAGGAGTAGATGGGACAGTAAGTTTGGTAATAGAAAAAGTGGTTGAAGATCATCAATGAATAATAGAAAAAATGGGTGACAGGACTGCAGATGAACACCACTGCTAATTAACTTCTTGCTGATAGAATATCAATCATAACATGACACATCAAATATTTAGATTGCTTTAGCTAGCACAATCAAATCTGCACCAATAAATATGTATTTACAAATTAAAGCATTTTCTTTTTGTCCCAGTAGCATCACACATTGCAAAGTATGGCAGTGTTCATGAAAGGAAATTATATAAATACAAGTTATAAGAAGTTCTGCAAGTATTTATTTGATAAAGCGATGTCAAAATATATCAACAGAACAGACAAATAACTGTACACTGATGACATTCAATGAAGCGCAGCTGCTTAATGCACAGTCCTGCTGCAGAAGAAGCATCTTAAGTCTTTTTCTCTTACATTTTAAACATATGTATACCATTTGTACGATGGAATTAACCTACATGGTGTACACTTCATATTATGCAGGGCAATTTGTGATAGTGTAATCACAAGATCTGACAAGAAGTGACAGTTCTTACATTACAAAACCAAACTAAGGGTTTAGGGTGAGGCATGACCTGCCCTCCTCAAGGCATCTTGAAATTCTGTGTATAGCCTATGATCCCTATTATTTGAAATGTGAGTGATTTGAGAATAATTAATAAACTCAGCTATAAATGCTTATGACTGGATACTATCCACATTGCAAGTGATAATTCCCTATAAATGCTTATGACTGGATACTATCCACATTGCAAGTGATAATTCTAAGATATACTGACAACTTGGTAGTATTATTACTGTGATGAATACAATATTACCAAATGATGCACAACAGTGGAAGAATATTGTGATGATACAGAATGTTGTCAGTGCTCAGCCATAACTTGAAAGCCACACCCTTTGTTTCAAACTTAAAAGGATTTCACTGAGGACCAGAGGTGTGCTTTTGTTTCATTAATCACAAGTCTATTGCAATGACTGGATCACTGATAACATATTAGGAACTGTAACTGTATTACATTTGATATGATTATACACACACACACACACACACACACACACACACACACACACACACACACACACACACACACACACACACACACACACACACACACACACACTTTTGCTGACATTTATCAAAAGTTTTCCTCTTCCACATTTGTTTGCATGAAAAGAAAGTTAAATATTTTATTTCCCAAATCTACATAGAGTAAGAATAGTGTGCTAGTGTATGTAAGTATGAAGAAAACATGGTGAGAGTTAGGCAGGAAGCTAGCGATAGGATCATTTCAGCTTGTGATGAATGGAAGGTGTGCATGGAGATTTTTAAAATACATGAAAAGCACATGATGGTTAAGTAGTTTAGCACTGACTTATGCCTTCATAATAATCAAAGGTCTCTGATGTAAGCAAAGGAAATTAATCATTTGAGAGTTACCTACACAGTGGAAGGTAAATGGAGCACAACTGAAATGCAATAAGGGATATTAGGTGGATACATTGGTGCTGCAACAATAAGGTTACATGGCACTGCTGATAGGGGAGAAGGAATGAACTGTGGTGTGGTAGTGGTAAACTTTAGCACCCTGAGATGGCTTGAATCACTTGGAGAAAAGAGATATGAAAGTATGAGGGTATGCAGGAGTTGCAGGCACAGAAGTATCTCCCACTATAATGTGAATAACATTAATTGTCTATGTACATGGTAAGTGTAGTGTAGTGTTCTATTTACTTTTTTGTCATTGCAATATTTTCAGTGAGGACAAAGGGTTATCATCTAAGCCAGCAAGAAGGAAATTGGTCCGAGAGAGGTTGCGGGAAGCTTGAGTGAGAGCATTGTGAGTTGACAAGGTGGAGGTCTGAACTGCTGATAGGGTTCCGCTGAGGTGCTGCATACGGCTGCTCTGTTCCCTCAATGGGCCACGGATGCACTCGGCCAAGTTTTGCTCTAAGGATGTGTTGGTCTCCCCTTGTGGACATTGATAACAGTATGCAATGAGATTAGCACATACCTTAAAAATCAGTCTTCCTAGTAACTGTTTCTTCAGAGTTTACAATAAGGTTGAAACTTGATGAAAGAAGTTTCATGCACTTAAATATAAATGCAAGAGTGTGAACATAAATGGAAAAGTGTGAACAGAAATAAGCATTTACAACATGAAAACAAGAATAATACATTATAAGTAAATTTAAAAAATGGCAATAGTACAAATAATTAAAGTAACAAACCAAAATTTTGGCAAGGAAAGTCTGCTAAGAAAGACTACCAGTAATGCCTTACATAGCTTCTGGTGGAGGAGAGAGACGTGAGTTCTTTTAATAAGATGTGGTTGTTGCTGGTGCTGCACTTTGGTGGGTTGTCTGACTGCACTGCCCTCAACTGGAATTCCTTGAGCTCTCTGGGCAACTGAAAATGCATTAATTTATAAATCACATAAAGGCAAATAAGGAAAGGCTGAGTGTGAAATTTAGACCCCATCATGCCAGGCTGGTCAATGTGAATATTGAATAATTGTAGCCTTCCAGATTCACACAGGTCTTGGTGATAATTTTTGGCCTTAATCTGTAAGTAACCTCTCAGACTCATAGTTATCTTGGTGTCTTGCCAGGGTTCAGTTTCTGGTGATGACTTCTCATGTGTAACTTATCCTGTCCACAGATCACTACCTGTTTCCATGATGCTCTAAAAGTGGAGATGTGATGCAATGAATAATTAACACCATCAACAGCCTGAGGACTGCTTGAGTGGCTATACCATTTTAGTGTGTAAAATTTTTCTTTTTTTTTATGTAGGAGGGACACTGGCCAAGGGCAATAAACATCCAATAAAAAAAAAAAAAAAAGCCCACTGAGATGCCAGTCCTAGAAAAGGGTCCAAAGCAGTAGTAAAAAATTGAAGGATAAGAATCTTGAAACCTCCCTCTTGAAGGAATTCAAGTCATAGGAAGGTGGAAATACAGAAACAGGCATGGAGTTCCAAAGTTTACCAGAGAAAGGGATGAGTGATTGAGAATACTGGTTAACTCTTGCATTAGAGAGATGGACAGAATAGTGGTGAGAGAAAGAAGAAAGTCTTGTGTAGCAAGGCTGCAGGAGGAGGGGAGGCATGTAGTTAGCAAGATCAGAAGAGCAGTTAGTATGAAAATAGTGGTAGAAGACAGCTAGAGATGTAACATTGAGGTGATGAGAGAGAGGCTGAAGATAGTCAGTTAGAGAAGAGGAGTTGATGAGACAAAAGGTTTTTGATTCCACCCTGTCTAAAAGAGCAGTATGAGTGGAACCCCCCCCAGACGTGTGAAGCATACTTCATACATGGGTGGATAAGGCCCTTGTACAGAGGCCTGTGGGAGTAAGAAAAATTCACGGAGACGTCTCAGAACATCTAACTTCATAGAAGCTGTTTTAGCTAGAGATGAAATGTGAAGTTTCCAGTTCAGATTATAAGTAAAGGACAGAACGAGGACGTTCAGTGTAGAAGAAGGGAACAGTTGAGTGTCATTGAAGAAGAGGGGATAGTTGTCTGGAAGGTTGTGTCGAGTTGATAGATGGAGAAAATGAGTTTTTGAGGCATTGAACAATACCAAGTTTTCTTTTCTCCAATCAGAAATTTTAGAAAGATCAGAAGTCAGGTGTTCTGTGGCTTCCCTGCATGAAATGTTTACTTCCTGAAGGGTTGGACGTGTATGAAAAGACATGGAAAAGTGCAGGGTGGTATCATCAGCGTAGGAGTGGATAGGACAAGAAGTTTCGTTTAGATGAATAATAAAAAGAGAGTGGGTGACAGGACAGAACCCTGAGGAACACCACTGTTAAGATATTTAGGAGAAGAACAGTGACCATCTACCACAGCAGCAATAGAACGGTCAGAAAGGAAACTTGAGATGAAGTTACAGAGAGAAGGATAGAAGCTGTAGGAGGATAGTTTGGAAATCAAAGCTTTGTGTCAGATTCTATCAAAAGCTTTTGATATATCCAAGGCACAGCAAAAGTTTCACTAAAATCTCTAAAAGAGGATGACCAAGACTCAGTAAGGAAAGCCAGAAGATCACCAGTATAGCGGCCTTGACAGAAACCATACTGGCGATCAGATAGAAGATTGTGAAGTGATAGATGTTTAAGAATCTTCCTGTTGAGGATAGATTCAAAAACTTTAGATAGGCAAGAAATTAAAGCAATAGGATGGTAGTTTAACTGATTAGAACAGTCACCCTTTTTAGGAATAGGCTGAATGTAGGCAAACTTTCAGCAAGAAGGAAAGGTAGATGTTGACAAGAAATTAAAGGATGGTAGTTTGACTGATTAGAACAGTCACCCTTTTTAGGAACAGGCTGAATGTAGGCAAACTTTCAGCAAGAAGGAAAGGTAGATGTTGACAAACAACCTTCCACTCATACTGCTCTTCTAGACAGGGTAGAATCAAAAGCTTTTCATCTCATCAACTCCTCTCCTCCAACTGACTGTCTTCAGCCTCTCTCTCGCCACTGCAATGTTGCATCTCTAGCTGTCTTCTACCGCTATTTTCATGCGATCTTGCTAACTGCATGCCTCCCCTCCTCCCGTGGCCTCGCTGCACAAGACTTTCTTCTTTCTCTCACCCCTATTCTGTCCACCCCTCTAACGCAAGAGTTACCCAGTATTCTCAATCATTCATCCCTTTCTCTGGTAAACTCTGGAACTCTCTGCTTGCTTCTGTATTTCCACTTTCCCATGACTTGAATTCCTTCAAGAGGGAGGTTTGAAGACACTTATCCATCAATTTTTTACTACTGCTTTGACCCTTTTATGAGACTGGCATTTCAGTGTTTTTTTTTATTTTATTTGATTTTTGTTGACCTTGGCCAGTGTCCCTCCTATATAAAAAAAAGAGCTGAAAGAGTTTGACTAGCCAAGGTGCAAGCATGGAGGCACAGTTTCAGAGAACAATAAGAGGGACCCCATCAGGTCCATAAACCTTCTGAGGGTTTAGGCCAGCGAGGGCATGGAAAACATCATTGTGAAGAATTTTAATAGGTAGCATGAAGTAGTCAGAGGGTGGAGTAAAGGGAGGAACAAGCCCAGAATCATCGAAGGTAGAGTTTTAGCAAAGGTTTGAGCGAAGAGTTCAGCTTTAGAAATAGATGTGATAGCAGTGGTGCCATCTGTTTGAAATAAAGGAGGGAAAGAAGAAGCAAAGTTATTGGAGATATTTTCGGCTAGATGCCAGAAGTCACGAAGGGAGTTAGATCTTGAAAAATTTTGACACTTTCTGTTGATGAAGGAGTTTTTGGCTAGTTGGAGAACAGACTTGGCATGGTTCCAGGCAGAAATATAAAGTGCATGAGATTCTGGTGATGGAAGGCTTAAGTACCTTTTGTGGGCCACCTCTCTATCATGTATAGCACGAGAACAAGCTGTGTTAAACCAAGGTTTGGAACGTTTAGGTCAAAACAAGAGTGAGGAATGTACGCCTCCACACCAGACACTATCACCTCTGTTATGTGCTCAGCATACAAAGATGGGTCTCTGACACAGAAGCAGTAGTCATTCCAAGGAAAATCAGCAAAATACCTCCTCAGGTCCCCCAAACTAGCAGAGGCAAAACACCAGAGACACTTTCACTTAGGAAGATCCTGAGGAGGGATTGGAGCGATAGGACAAGATACAGATATGAGATTGTGATCGGAGGAACCCAACAGAGAAGAGAGGATGACAGCATAAGCAGAAGGATTATACGTCAGGAAAATGTCAAGAATGTTGGGTGTATCTCCAAGATGGTCAGGAATACAAGTAAGGTGTAGCACCAATTGCTCTAGGTTGTGGAGGATAGCAAAGTTAAAGACTAATTCACCAGGATGGTCAGTGAAGGGAGAGGAAAGCCAAAGCTGGTGGTGAACATTGAAGTCTCCAAGAATGGAGATCTCTGCAAAAGGGAAGAGAGTCAGAATGTGCTCCACTTTGGAAGTTAAGTAGTCAAAGAATTTCTTATAGTCAGAGGAGTTAGGTGAGGGGTATATAGCACAGATAAATTTAGTTTGAGAGTGACTCTGTAGTCGTAGCCGGATGGTGGAAAATACGGAAGATTCAAGAGCGTGGGCACAAGCAGGTTAAGTCGTTGTGCACATAAACCCAACTTTGGATCGAAAATGAGGATCGAGAAAGTAGGAGGGAACAGAAAAGGGGCTACTGTCAGTTCCCTCAGACACCTGAGTTTCAGTGAGGAAAAGATGATGAGGTTTAGAAGAGGAGAGGTGGTGTTTTACAGATTAAAAATTTGATTTTAGACCGCGAATGTTGCAGAAGTTAATGAAGAAAAGTTGACGGGGGTGTCAAGACAATTAGGATCGTTGTCAGAAGGGCAGTCCGACTTGGGAACATTTGTGGTCCCCTCCCCAGATGGGGACTACGAGGCTGGTATAGGAATCGCCATGATAATTTTTTAATTTTGAGTGAAGGGTGTGTGTGTTATTAGATGCTTGTGGTTTTGTGTGGAGGAAGAGAGTTGTCTTTAGAGGACAGGCTGTGACTGCCTCCTTGTGTTGTGAGACACAAAGGGAAATGTTCACTGAGGTCACAGCTGGGTTTAATGATAAGTTCACAGCACCCCCTGATCCAGTGCTTTAGACCTCACTGGGAGTAATTATCGTTTTGGCAGGTGCCTAGTGCCTCCTCCATGAGATAAAGATAATTTAGGTAAGTTCTGCAGTGGGTAGTGGAGAAAGATATTCAAATGATGTATTGTGCTCGTCATTGGTTACTACAGTCACCAGAATAATCCTTTCACTATGATGAACAGCAGAGGGACAAAAAAACACTACAAAATCTTTACAATCAGCTACAAGAAGGAAAAGAATGAATAGAACAAGTTTTTTTTTTCAAAATCTAATCAGGATAATGTTTAAGAATAGTTGTAGAACCAAAAGAAATATCTGAGTGGTTTGCGATTAAGGAATGAAATGTCAAATAGCAGTGAATGAATTAAATGTGTAGCGCATTTTCCGTCTTCAACCTTACTCTTTCTGGACATCTCCCCTCCATGTTACTTGACCACCAACCTAATTTATAATAAACCATCCATAAATCCTGCTGGTTTCGATCCTTTTTGTTATTACGTGTTCTCAAGTACATTCATGTGATAAGAATGTATTCAGTATAATTTTTTCCATGGAGCAGGATGAATATTTGTTTTGGTAGTTTTCTGTGGAGGGGAATGTCAATGATTGTCCATTAAAGATACCAGGGGAGAAAGAGAAAGAAAAAAAGTAAATAAAACTAGGGCAGGGGGGGGGTATAATTATCAGAGGGAGATGTTAGCTGGAAAGAAAAGAGTAAGTTAACTAGGAAAACGTACTCAACCAAGGAAAATATTAAATGAAAGCAAATACAACCGTAACATCCTTATGGGAGGGATAACCAAGTGACTCGTATACGACATACACGTCAGTACTCACGCAGTTGACCTTTGGCCTGGGCAGCACAAAACTCCTCTTCCTCATCAGACTCTGACGCCTCGCCACTCACGATGATCCCCTGCACACCACTCATCCCGGTCACCTATCACAAGGATTTATACATCATAGTTAGGAAGCCCTCAGTTTGTTTAGCTTGTTTATGCAAATTCGGTGTATCTCAATTCGGTTTCTCAAATTGGTATTTATTATTACTTCATGTGGGTTACCTTGTGTACTATTTATTTATTTTTTAAGAATGTATGCATTTTTTTTTTTCCTTTCTGCTGTCGGCTTTCTAGATTTTTTTTCCTATATGATACGGGGAAAAAAAAAAATCATTGTAACGGCATGCTTCAGGTCAGTTAAAAACGTACAAAGACTCATTGTTACATTGGTGAATAGTAATGAAAGAGACAGAAGGCTGGTGGCCACATGTAGCTCTGTCCCCTGTGACCCCTAGTCAGATAAGACGTGAGAAAACAACACCCAATATATCCACGTTGGCAACTCAGTGGTGTATTTTATAGGATATCACCATTATTACCAACTGGCATCTGATACAGTGGATTACTTGGTATTCTGTGCACAAGTGTAAGTTATAATTAGACTAACAATGACGTAATGAATAGGAAGTGTCAGTTAAAACAGTAAGAAGGATCGGAAAGAAGGGGGAAAGAGGAGTCCATGAGCAGATCTACATTCCTCACGTCATACAATTTATCATTTAACATTTTAGCTTGACAGAGTGAATACGGTAAAACCAAGATGGAAATAATATAACGAGTTGAATATTGTACATACAACAGTAATGAGGGTAGGATAAGAGAGTGATAGGGACATAAGTGAGGCGTGTGTGCGAGTGTGTTTACTTCTACATGTCAGTCGAGTGAGAGAGTGAGAGCGAGACGCAACCGAGAGAGGGCGAGGCAAGAATGAGTGTTGCAAGTGACCAGATGGAGGAGAGTGTGGAGCACAAGCAGCACGTCGTGAACCACAACCACACAGCCCACCACCTGAAGCAGTATTTTTTCCCCACTGAGCACGTTCCCCGCCTGTCTGCCTCGGATCCCTTGGCTTCCCAGCTGATCGCCGAGGAGGTGAGTGCAGGGCAGGCAGCTTGCGTGCATGTGTGTGGTGAAGTAGCAAGGTACTGGTTCTTTAATAGGGTGGTAGGTGATTGAAATAAATTTGTGTTAATTCTTAAAAGCCCAGAATTCTAAACCAGGTTTTTTTATTTATATATTTTTTTTTTATCTCCGCTATTCGAAGTGATCATAGTAATTTATTTAATTAACATCAAGCTTATGTCTAGAGGCCCCGAGGGGACGCAATCCCATGGCTGGGTGTAGTGACTGGGGTTGAGGCTTTAAATATCATTACAGGTTTTGACTGCCATTATGGGCCTGCTGGTTGAGGTCCTGCACTGAGTAGGTGGATGAGTGACAGGCGAGGCAATCCTCTCGTGGCCAGATTTATCCAACCTGCAATCCAGCTTCTTAGTATTTCCATGATGTTCCTGAAGGGAATATGATAGAACTTATTAGATGAGATTACATTGGTTAACATTATTTTATTTTATTTATTTATTTATTTATTTATTTATTTATTTATTTAGGGCAGTCAAAATTTATTATGTTCAGTACTGTGGGTGAAGTACAGTACCAACGTTGACAAGGTCAGTTTCCCCCATCCTTGGTGCAATCCATAAGTAGGTTTGAAGTCCTGACTTCTAAGAATTACCAGATTCAGTCATCAGGTTGTTAGTGCAGTCAGTTTACCAGGTTGCAAGTGTAGACTGCATTGAGGAATATAAGATCATTATACTCATTTGAGTATTGGTACATTACATCCATCTCTTGTTGGATCTGGTTACAGTAATAGGATTGGTTTGGTTGGTTTACTTACATTATCAGGAAGGAATGAAGCATGTGCACAGATTCCATTAGTTCTGTTGTTCCATCCCTAGAATGTCATTTCATTGCAAGTGAAACAGGATAAAATGGCTTTGTAGATGAAGTAATGAAAAGTTAGTGTCGAGTTCATTGCAGGCTAACCAGTACCATCAACACTGGTGAATTCCTACTCTGTCAGGTGACAAGTGCAGCATTGCATTCCAAACATCTCAGGCATCTCTTATCCAAATTTGGATATTGAAGTGTGCCAGTACTTGTAAGTGGTTACTATTTGTTTCAATGACCCACTGAAATTTTCCAGGACCAAGCTTCTATATTATACATTCATTGGCAAAATACATTGAACTTAAAAGCACCCTAGAACCTTTTTAGATATCGGTACATTATTATTTACACACGGAAAACTGTATCTTAGCATAGATTAATTGTGGCTGCAGAACAAACCAATTGATAAAGGATATATAACCCATAAGGCACTGCTTGTAATCAGATACCTTCAGTTTTGGTTGGTTGAGCTGTAGGAACTTCTCAAAAGTACATGCATCTCCATATTCTGTTTGACAGTGTGATACAAAGGCCAGGTCACTGTTGTCAGACAGACAGTACTATAGGATCTGGCCATCCTCCCCAAAAAATTTTAAATAATGTATCTGAGATGTCACAAAATATCCAGTTTGTGATTCCATTGTAGCTTTAATCAGTATTCTTTTAATTACAGTGTACATATGTGAATATAGAAAAATGTTGTTTTCTTTCAAGCTGTGATTTAGATAATCTTTACCTTTTTTTTTTTTTCATTTATAAAGAGGTTTAGTTTATGGTAGGTCTTGTTCAGTGGTAGTATCTTGCCTTATGGAATTGTTGAAATGTTGAGAAATTGATCTGAAGACAGGATAAATTGTTTGTGATCAGTGTTTGCTGGAGGTCAAAATTCTGTCAGAACACTTACAGAAGTGCAAGTCTAACACCTCACCAAGCAGGCTGAGGTGATGACCAAGGCTAGTGTAGATTTTGGTTGACCCTGGTTGCCCTGGTTGCTTTAAGAGTATTTGATTTAAATTAAATTCTTTCAAACATAATGTTTGATGGTGTTAGTTTCCTCTTTAAGAAAGGTTTTATGATAATGTATTGTACATACACTAAGCACCTGAGTCCAGATACTGTCCTAGTTTATCAGCAACAACAGAGAGCATGTGTTTCATCCTCATCAGCACTTCGTATAATCATGGGGAATTTCTTTTCATAGATTAAATGTTTCACTTTTCATCCAAATGTTTGCAGAATTTTGTTATTCCATAGCTTCAATTTGTCTACTGATAAGCAGACCTTGGCAGCTGTCACAACAGAAATGTCTTCATGATTTTGCATGGTAGAATTTATTTAAAATAGGATTTTTGGCCCAAAATATTTCCAATATTTTTTTTTTATTTATTTGTATATTTTTTTTAAAGGCAAAGCGGGACTCGCCTTAGGCTAGACTGCCTACTTTTATAAATGACAAAAAGATCAACATATTTAAGGGGACAGGTATTGAAAATTTGGTCAGAAACCCAAGATTTGGCATACAGTGGAATCTCGATTACCAAATATCTCCCTTTTTTAATGTCTTGGTTTTCGGACAAAAATTTTAACTCAAAATTGCTTCAGTTGTCGTACCATAATTCAGTTTTCAAACAAAGTTACTTGATTTCAAATACTACAAGATGCAGCAAAAGCTGCCATTTATTACTAATTTATAGTCTCTATAAAATATTTCTTTTGTTTTTATATATTTGGAGGAGAGAGACAGTGGGTAAGACAGTAATTCAGTCTTTGAAATAAGTTACATGTGATCCCATTGAAGAACCTCAATGTAAACAAACAAGGTTCGGCAGTCAGGAATAATGCCGAGCCTCCTGTGGCTCTCTCTGTGACTCACACCATCACTACCGCACAACTACATTTTCCCAGTAGCTTTTCCCAGCAGCAAGATGTCTAAGTGTTATGATCACCTTCATTTTCATTGACAAAGAGAATGTCTGCACAGTCTAAACAGTATCTTTTGTTGAGTTCCATGTCAGTAAGTTCATTCAATTCATCCTTTCTGGATAAAAAAAAATTGTAAGCAGTGGGAGTGTGGTCATTACCCACTAAGACATGGTGGACAGGCGTCTGAGAATGGATTTATCTATTTTACATTGATTCCTATGATGAAATAGTTTCAGTTTACAAATATTTTGGATTTTGAACGGCATTCAGGAACAAATTAAGTTAAAAACTGAGGTTCCACTGTATTTGAGTTAAGTGGACCACCAGCTTTGATGTTCATCTGGCAACATTCTCACCTATTTTAAAAGGAATTATTGCATTCTAAGTATTTTTATTAATTTTTTAGTAAAGTGGGTGTGGCCAATGTGACATACACCATATGCATCATGCAGGTAATTTTTATTTATAAATTATTTATTTATATTTTATTTTTATTTTTATTTGTTTATCCACTTATTTATTTATTTATTTATTCATATTTTATTATTATTTATGTATTTATTTTTTTTTTTTTTTTTTTTTTTTCACTTTTTAATTGAAGCTCATGGTGAATACTGGCAACTAAATAGCTTAGCAAGAGCAGAAGGATCATTGTTGGTGGATGCCTGGGAGGGGATCCCAATGGCTGCTCAGCTTTCACAGAGTTGCACTTTTTGGCAGCTTCTCTCTTAAGAAATCTCTATTTTCTAACGTTCACAAGGTCTCTGGAGGATGGGAATGCCTAGCAAAAAACTCAGAAAGAAGAGGGAACTCTTGTAGAATGCAAGAGAAGTGAAGAAACTGAAGAAATACTGGAGGACTCAACTTCATCCTCCATACCAGAGGAAGCCTTGGGCAGTCACTGAGTCCCCTCATAGCCTACTTACTTCCAGTCATGAACAAAACATCTGACTCTGCTGAACACATAATAGTACAGAATTATCTCGCATTAGGGCAGGAACTGCCCAGCCACAACACTATGAAGGTTTCATTTTTCACTTGAGCCTGATAAACTTCAGCCTGTTCATGATGCGTATGACTCTCACACAATGACACAATGACAAAAAATTGCCTCAAAAGGTTTATGCAAAATGCAAATGAATCATTCCATATCAGAGTATGATTATATTGCCCCAAACATATCCCTGCAACCAAGGACAAGCTAGATTGTGCTTTGGCCCAGGCAGCAAATGAGTACTTTGCTAGCTAACATTTTATGCTTATATGGGAGTTCCATTTAGTTCCAAAGTGACATCTTCCCTTGAAAGGAAGAATACAGCAATGGATTTTCCACTGAAGAAAAAGATGAGGAACAAGTGCCTTCAGAGGGACAACCAGTACAGCCCAGTTGGCCACTGAAGTGTTAGTGTTTACTTTTAATTATCATTTTCTCATTTGTAACTTATTAAGATTCAACTCAAGATTTTTCTCTTATTTTTTGGCCAATTTATATGATTCTTACTGCAAAGTGTTTGTAAATTAAAGTCCTGAAAGATCTGCAATGCACATTTTGCAATTTGATAATAATCATTATGTATGGAATTTTTATATTGTAATAAATTATTAATTTTAGGGAAGTAAAAAGTATATATAACAATAATATAAATGATAAGAAAAGTGCATTGACAGCCTTTTACTCTAATAATTTGAGAAATAAAATAAAGTATTTAGGGTTGAATCTGACCATTGGTCTTTGTGTCATCTTAATTTCAAAAATATTTTTTAAATAAAAAATTGTGTGTGTATATATATATATATATATATATATATATATATATATATATATATATATATATATATATATATATATATATATATATATATATATATATATTTTTTTTTTTTTTTTTTTTTTTTTTTTTTTTTTCTCTGTTGCAGACATCAACTTCACCTCTAGGAAACATAATTCAACAAAAATATTTTCTAAGTGAAATTTTGTGTACACTACAATGTTTTTTTTTTTTTCACTACCTGTCCCCTTAACTAGATTTTTTAAAATTATGGCTTAGTTTTGGGAAATAAGATAACTGGAGGGGTGTTCTCTCCAGACACATTTACCTATTTTTTTTTTTTTTTTTCATGAAACTTCTAGATTATTTAATTTATCTGTGTTGGTACTTTGACAGTGTTTCAGTGAAGGAAAGCCATGGTAATTCAGATGTATTGACCATTCTAGGCTCCATTATATGAGGTGGATGGCAACAAATTATATATCAAAATCATAAAGGATTCGCAACACGGTTTCAGAACCAAATGTTCCTGCTTAACAAACTTATTAGACTTCTTTTATGAAGTATTTAACTCGTATGATGAGACAAAAGCTGTTGATATTATCTACCTTGATTTCCAGAGTTTTCGACACTTCCCCATAAGAGACTCGTCAGTAAAGTAAAAGCTCACGGCATTGCTGGAAACACCCTGAAATGGCTGGGAGACTGGCTCTCTGACAGAAAACAGCATGTTGTGGTAAATGGAAAAGAGTCAGAGTGGCAAAAGGTAAATAGCGGCATTCCTCAAGGCTCTGTTTTAGGACCAGTACTCTTCATAATGTACATTAATGATAGTGATGAAGGGATAAATTGCAAAATAAGTAAATTTGCAGAAGACACCAAAATAGCAAGTAGAGTAACGTCTGTGTCACAATGGCAGGAACTGCAGTGTGACCTCAATAAACTAACAGGCTGGGCAGAAAAATGGCAGATGAGATTCAATACAGAAAAGTGTAAAATTCTACATATCGGAAGCAACAATGTTCAGGCGAGATATGTAATGAATAACATGCCACTGTCAAACACAGATAAAGAAAAGATCTTGGTGTCGTTGTGTCAAACGACCTAAAGCTGAGTCAACACTGCACAGAAAGAGTAAAGACGGCAAATAAATTAGTAAGGTTCATTGGAAGAACCTTTGAATTTAAAATCAGAAAAGGTAATACTTGCCTTATATAACTCACTGGTGTGCCCTCATCTAGAATACTGTTTACAGTTCTGGTCACCATACTACAAAAAAGACATTGAAAAACTAGAAAAGATACAGCGCAGAGTCACAAAGATGATTCCAAGATTGCGCAATAAGCTGTATGAGGAACGACTGGAAGAACTAAACCTATTTAGTTTAACAAAGCGCAGGATAAGAGGAGACCTAATTGAAGTGTTCAAAATTTTCAAAGGATATTGTAACATTGATGCACATAAATATTTTACCATTGATCATTCTAACCTAACAAGAAATAATGGATTCAAGATTATACCCAAACATTTTAAATCCCACAAGGCCAAACATTTTTTCTTTAATCGTATAGTAAATATATGGAATAAACTTCCAGCAGAAATTGTGAACAGCAATACTATTGAATCATTCAAAAATAAAATAGACAAATATTTAAAAGCAAATCCCCAACAAGCTCTCTTCTTGTCCGAATAAGTACTAAATTCACTAATACTCTTATTTTACAGACACCAGTTTTAATATAAATTGTATTAACTTTCAGATAGGCGTATAGAGTTTACCGTAAGGTGAATAGTAGAACTTCCTTTCATCCTTTCCTATGAAAATTCCATGTCAGTTTTTCCATACTGCATGGTACTTTTCCCAAATATTTCCATGCCAGCGCAAGCTGGAGGGAGTGGTGGGGGGGGAGGAGCTTTCTGGTATGCTGTCCTGTCTCTCTTCCCTGTAGCTAGTTAGAAGTAGTTACCAAACAGCCTTGCAAGGACCAAAAGGTCTGTTGCTGTTTGGCTTTCCTTTGTATTCCTTTGTATTCCTTTGTACCAAGTCTCAGTATCACTGATTTAAATCTTATTGTTTCATTATTGATTTAATTTTCTGTCTTTCTAAAAGTATGGAGTATCTTCAGTAGGGAGATTCTAATGCAAATTGTGATAATCATATGTTTTAAGGTGTTTGCGAAAGTTGCCTTATGTAGATCAAAAAACATTTTGAAGAGTATAGCACATTTCATACAGATTTTTTTTTTCTCATGTTTTTCTCCTCTCCTTATCTTTTGTGGCAGATTTATTGCTTTTTTAGTAAATTTCATTTTCTATTAACTTGTCAATTGTGGAGTTAAGTTTCTTTTATCACTTCAGTATTAAGACTCCACTGCTCATCACTTGGCTTCATACTGCTATCTTCTTTTATACTGATGATGAAATTGCATTTACCTTCATTTGACCCAACACAATCCTCTCACTTGGAATCATGGAACTTCTATGCCTCTTGAAGACAAGCTGTATGAATAACTTGTGATCTTTGTTATTTTTTAATAAGGAAGAAAAAAGAAATTAATTTCCCCATCAATTTTCCCCATCTACTAGCTGGCGTTTGTTCAGACAGGTATTTTGTTTTTTCCCAAATAACAACCAACTAACCACTCTTATACTATGAGTTGTCTTGCTATGGATTCCCTCCCAACTTCATCCTAAGGTAGAAATGTTTCCTTGTTCCTACATCATCACATCTCTCTTCTCTCCCTACAGAAATCATGCACATTTTTTCATATTTTTTACCTCACCACAGTTCCTTTCTCCTCTTCTCACAGAAACCAGTGGTGTTGACAGACACAAATTTATGTGATACTGCACTGAAATGGGACTTGGACTACTTGGCACAGCACATGGGCTCGGAGCGCTACATGGTGTTCCTCTCCAACAACCACAAGTTCAAGTATTATGATGAAGCCAAGATCAAGCAATACAAGACTAATTTTGTGCCCCCCACCAGGAGGGTTGATTTAACCTTTCCAGAGTTTGTCAAGAAACTAAGGGAATGGAAGCCTGGGGATGAGAGGTACGCTGTTCTTCATATTGCTTCTTCATTCATTTTTGTTTATTTATTCTTTATTGATATATTCATATTTTTCAAACTGATAATTTACCATCTACTTAAGTGAGATTTGGGTCCTGCTGTTCAGTCACATATTGGGTTTTCCATCAGGTAACACTTCCATGAGTGACAACCTGAAACAACTTGAATGGTACTATACTAGAGTGCCAGATCTGGCAGTGTGGCTTGTGGGACACTTCCCATGCACAGTAGATAGTATTTGTGATGAGTGTTGTTATGTTCTGTTCCCTTTGTATTACAAGTGTTATGGTGTCTAGTAGGTTACAGTGAATTTATAGTCCTTGTAAACAGTGTGTCAAATAGTATAAAGAGTGATTCATCCAATCATGTTAATAACTGTTAGAGGTTCTATAGCTCGTATAACTTGTCAAGAGTGCTCTTGACAGCACTGAAAGTATCAGAGTGAGACATTATGAACTATAATTTTTAAGGAAGTAGAACATTTGTATCAGATGATTACAGAACTGCAGTAGTGAAGACTGACTATTACCACAAAAAATATTCATAATGGTAATGATTTATATGAAAAAAGTAATGCTACTTAAAGTTGTATTATGTCACCCACCTGACTGCTTTGAGCTTGTAAGTTTACCGAACCAAAGTGACAGGATTCAGAACCTAAATCTGTGATCATACCTTCAAGCAGTGAATTATACTTTTTAATAGGTTAGATAATAAAATTTACCAGTATTTCTTACTACATGATCACATCATTAAAAAGATGGGGAAAATGATAACTGTGCTAAACATTTGACTGTGCCTGACTTGTGCATGGATAATTAGAAAAATTTATTTCATAAGGTTTTATAATTTTAACTAAAAAATTAGATCCAAATCATCATCATTGGTGTACGGACATTTTTACTCTCCCAAATGTGAGAATAGGCTCCTTCAAGGCAGCTTGTAATTATGGAAAATGCATTACCATATCAGGAACAACCTCAGACTTGCTACAGCATCTGAAGGGGTGTCTGCTCACTGTCACCTCTACATTGTCCTGAAAAGTCCAAAATATTTTCCATTACCTTTAAATAATTAGTATATGGTAGGAACCCTGAAACATTTTGACATGGCAATGTATGTATGCTTTGACCTTTTTTATCTTGCTATATAACAGTTATAATAGACTCAAATACTCAACTAATACTCAGCAAGATTCTGTTCACATTACCTTTTGAGAACCTGAATATTCAGATTTTAAAGGTTTTAGGAACAAATGTATGGGAGCTGATAGTAGTAATGGAATATAGCAGATAGCTAGGCAACTGGTTGAGATAAAAAGAGCAATACAGAATATAACAGATTGGTAGGAAACTGGTTAAGAATAAAAGGAGAGATGGTAAATGTGAGGTAAGCTGTGGTACATCACAGACATGGAGTGGATGGCAAAGCTGCATATTGTTTAAGTAATCCAAAGAAATCAGAGGGCTGAAGATGAAAAATGGGTTCTACATAAAGACACTAGGACAGAGAAAGTAAATGTACCCTTGTTCTTGTTGATAGTATTTTAGCAGGACACCCTATATCATACAGTGAGTGAGGTGCATAGAATTCTATCCTGAGGGAAATTAAGGAATGTTGCTAGAAGGAAGTGGTTTGGGTACTTATTAAATGCTAATGTTTTATAATTCTTAATATTGTCTGATTTGAGTAATATCAAAAGAAAAAAATTATTTGAGCAAATTATTGATTTACAAAACAGTTTCAGGACTGATTAGATGATAAGTTATCAGATCATATTATAGATTGACAATTTGAGTAACAGAATAGCCACCTAGGAATGATTGAAAAAGCAACAGTGCAAAGAACTAGATGGAGAGATGAGGTCAGGATACCTAAGCAGAATATCTCCATATCCCCAGAGTGTACTTGCAGCAGGGACTCAACAACACTGTGGGACAAGCTATTGTGATGGACTTCCTCCAGTTCAATTGGCAGTGGCTCAACATGCAGCAGAAGAACAACAACTGGGGGCCACTTACCTCCAACCTGCTGCTGGTGGGCATGGAAGGTGAGGTGGTGGAGGGTTTTGTTTACCTTCCACTAAACCATTCATTTGCACACTGCTTTCTTTCAGTTTTCTTTCTATGGCTGTTCTAGGGGTTCCATTCCCTTTCATCATCCCATTCACAACCTCCCCCCCCCTCTCTCTCTCTCTCTCTCTCTCTCTCTCTCTCTCTCTCTCTCTCTCTCTCTCTCTCTCTCTCTCTCTCTCTCTCTCTCTCTCTCTCTCTCTCTCTCTCTCTCTCTCTCTCTCTCTTTTTCAGACTCACTCTTTCAGACTGAAAAGTAATGTTGTAGATTAGTAGATGCAATTTTTCCAGTGAATGATGCTGTTTAAGTTATAAGACATGAATGCAGGAAATGCAGAAGCTTTGGTAATTTAATATGTGCACTCAGTTTTCATATGCCAGCTTTATATGACAATAGTCATAGTGTAGGAATAATCACCCATTCTATTACTGTACAATGAGACAACACTTGTCTGTGCATGTGTGCCATTATAGGCCACACACCATTTCCTCAGTGGTGGTGGTGCAGATGACATGTATCCATCTTTGCAGGAAATGTGACTCCAGTCCACTATGATGAACAACAGAATTTCTTCAGTCAGTTGGTGGGCTACAAGCGATGCATCCTGTTTGCCCCTGAGCACTATGAGAGGCTGTACCCCTACCCAGTGTACCACCCACACGACCGGCAGTCACAGGTGCCATGTGTGTTTTGATAGCAAACACTTCTGCATAACTATCAGTCTGCTTCTTGATGCTCTTCATTTTAGTGGAGTGTGAAGGAGGCCAGCCAGTGTGAGGTAGGCAGGGAAAGGAAAGGAACTTTACTTTGAGCAGCTGCCATTGTATTCAAAATTTTATGTTCAGGGTGAGTATTAAATGCTGATGATGAATCAGTCAACTAGACACACTAATCCAGCTGTGCTGTATAGAAAGTGGTAGAGGTAAATGGCAGTGATGGCAGTAGTAACAACAGTGGTGGTTGTGCTGGTAGAAGTATGTAGTAATTAAGATGATAGTGGTAATAGTAGTAATAATATTGGTAGTGGCAGTAGTGATGGTGGTGAGGGATGGGGTGGCAGTGGTGGTGGTGATGAAGTGGTCAGTAGTGGCAACATACCTCTCACTGAATTTCTCTATTAAGCAGAGTATGAGCTGTTTGCTATACATAGCATTCACACTGGCTCATATTTAAGTGACTAATCATTAGTTTTTGTCTTTAGGTTTTGATAGCCAGTATTTTAAAAGTTTTGTCATTTTCAGTGTAGGTTTATAACTGCTGTATTGAGTAGTGTTGAATTTATGTATAGATTAACTTTCGCTGCTGGTAATATGCAAGACAATCAGTTTTCTTATCATACATTGTAGATAAAGATAATTATAGTTATTGATGAAGATAATTATTGTATAGTTTTATTTTCATTGCACCAAATAATGTTTTATAATCATTTAAGAGAACAATATCTTTTTGTCCCTAGGTTGACTTTGATGATCCTGACATGGAGAAGTTCCCAGGCTTGAAGCACCTACAAGGAATGGAGGCAGTGGTGGGTCCTGGTGATGTGCTCTACATCCCTATGTACTGGTGGCATCAGATAGAGAGCCTCCCACACTTAGGAAACACTGTATCTGTGAACTTCTGGTACAAGGTGAGGAACTCCAACAATAATTTACCATAATATAGCATACTATTCAATTTTAGTTAGATAGTTCTCTTTCATATGCTGATTCTTCCCTTGTGTGGATTTAGTCACTCATGGCCTCATGGAAAGAATTGCTGAAAGTAAGATGACATAAGTGTACCCTTTTTGTGTATCAGGGAAATCATTAAAAAACAAAAACCCTGCTCAAATGCTATTTTTTCTGAGATGTCATGATATTCTTGAAACAGTTCAAGTTGTAGGCTGGAGAAAATACAGAAACAAGAAGAAAGTTTTAGTAAGGGAAATGAGTGATGATACTAAATAATTTGCATCAGCAAGGTGAATGGAATAGGGAAGAAAATAGGAAGTCTTGTGTAGCAAGGCCATAGGAGTGGGGAGGCATGCAGTTAGCAAGTCTAGAAGAGCAGTTACCATGTTAGAAGATAGTAAGAGTTGCAACATAACTGGTGAGTGAGAGAACTGAGACAGTCTTACTGAAGAGAAATCGATGTAACTAGAAGATTTTAGCTTCACCTTGTTTGGGAGGGGTGAGTGAGTTGAACCTCCCATATGTGGGAGCAGTACTCCATACATGGACTGTATGGAGTACATACCTAAAAAGGGTGACCATTCTAATCCCTCAAACTACTGTCCTATTGCTTTAATTTCCAGCCTATCTAAAGTTTTTTAATCTATCCTCAATAGAAAGATTCATAAACATCTATCACTTCACAACCTTCTATCTGATTGCCAGTATAGGTTCCGTCAAGGCCACTCTACTGGTGATCTTCTGGCTTCCCTGAGTGAGTCTTGGTCATCCTCTTTTAGAGATTTTGGTGAAACTTTTGCTATTACCTTGGACATATCAAAAGCTTTTGATAGAGTCTGGCACAAAGCTTTGATTTCCAAACTACCCTCCTACGGCTGCTATCCTTCTCTCTGTAACTTCATCTCAAGTTTCCATTCTGACCGTTCTATTGCTGCTGTGGTAGACGGTCACTGTTCTTCTCCTAAATCTATTAACAGTGGTGTTCCTCAGGGTTCTGTCCTGTCACCCACTCTCTTCTTATTATTTATTAATGATCTTCTAAACCAAACTTCTTGTCCTATCCACTCCTACGCTGATGATACCACCCTACACTTTTCCACATCTTTTCATAGACGTCCAACCCTTCAGGAGGTAAACATTTCACTCAGGGAAGCCACAGAATGCTTGACTTCTGATCTTTCTAAAATTTCTGATTGGGGCAGAGAAAACTTGGTATTGTTCAATGCCTCAAAACTCAATTCCTCCATCTATCAACTCAACACAGCCTTCCAGACAACTATCCCCTCTTCTTCAATGAAACTCAACTGTTCCCCTCTTCTACACTGAACATCCTCAGTCTGTCCTTTACTTATAATCTGAACTGGAAACTTCACATCTCATCTCTAGCTAAAACAGCTTATCCGTCCATGTATGGAGTATGCTTCACATGTCTGGGGGGATTCCACTCATACTGCCCTTCTAGACAGGGTGGAATCAAAAGCTTTTCGTCTCGTCAACTCCTCTCCTCTAACTGACTGTCTTCAGCCTCTCTCTCTCACTGCTGCAATGTTGCATCTCTAGCTGTCTTTTACTGCTATTTTCATGCTAACTGCTCTTCTGATCTTGCTAACTGCATGCCTCCCCTCCTCCTGCAGCCTCGCTGCACAAGACTTTCTTCTTTCTCTCACCCCTATTCTGTCCACCTCTCTAACGCAAGAGTTAACTAGTATTCTCAGTCATTCATCCCTTTCTTGGGTAAACTCTGGAACTCCCTTCCTGCTTCTGTATTTCCACTTTCCTATGACTTGAATTCCTTCAAGAGGGAGGTTTGAAGACACTTATCCATCAATTTTTGACTACTGCTTTGATCCTTTTATGGGACTGACATTTCAGTGGGCTTTTTTTTTTTATTGGATTTTTGTTGCCCTTGGCCAGTGTCCCTCCTATATATAAAAAAAGAAAAAAAAGTTCTTGTTTAGAGTAAATAACTGGAAGGAGGAAAAAGTATTGGTGGAGGCAGCACAGAACATGTAACTTCATGGAAGCTGTTTTAGCAAGAGGAGAGATGTGACATTTCCAGTTTATTTTAAGTGAAGGACAGTCCATTTGTGTTCAGAGTAGAGGAGAGAGATTTTTGAGTCATTGAAGAAGAGGGGATAGTTGTCAGGAAGGTTATGTCAAGTGAATTGGTAAAGGAATTTAATTTTTAGGGCATTTAACAATACAACATTTGTGTTGTATTTTAGCAGCTGTTACAAGGGGTTGTAACATCTGCAGCTACAGTAGAGCAATGTTTAAGAAACAAGAGTTCCTCACAAGAAATACCCATACATAAATATATGCAGGTTCTGAGCAGAAGCTTTGCTCATGAGCATACAGCCAACCAACTTGCCCAAGCCATGGTAGTCCATTTATACCTTACAGAGATCCAAATAAAACACACCCAAAGTCCCAAATTAATTTCTTTGTAATCTAGTGAATCATATATTGTATTGAAAATATATGAAACCTGCTATTACAGAATGAAATGTTGCACTTTCCAGCATATAAACCACACCCCAGTTGTGGCAGGCCTAATCTTGCCAAAAAAGAAAAATGCATTTAACCTCAGCCTCGCTAGCTGAATGTCTCAAACTAGTACAGATCATTGCATAATTATTCATATGCTGGTTATAAAATTTTCATGCATGGGAATTATGAAAATTTAGACTTACACCTTTTAATAAGTTATAATGGTAGTCTTAATTACAGCACTTACCTCAACATTTCCAAGTATCACCCCTGACCTTCACTATCACCAGTATTGGCCTTAGTTAATTACACTGACAACCATCTGCCAACAACACCAAAATTGTCAGTCATCATCAAAATTATCAATCTCCACTGCTGACACAACAAACAGCAACCCCTCCCACTTTAATACAAAGCCATCTCATTGGTTGAGCAATATGTGTCATCTCCATCACTTGTAAAAAAAAAAATGGCAGGGCAAGTTGTGGTGTCATCTGAAGTTAAAACAGCACACAGTTGCTGCAGACAAAGGCTTGCTTACTATTTACCCAATAAGTATATTTGTAATTACACATGTATCCATATTTGTAGTTTATAATATTTAATTGATAATCATTCTAAAGAAATTTGGGAAACACTTTTGTAAGGTGCTTTGAGTTCATTTACAGTGCCAGTAGACTTACTGTAGCACTGAAACTATCACTTATTAGTATTCCAAGTCCACACAAACCCTGACCTTCAGCATCAAAGGCACAAAAGATAATTTTCTGAAAATTTCTTAAAAAAAAAAAAATCATGCCTTATTTGCCAGAAAATATAGTTATCAACTTGAATCATTCTGAATTGTAATCATGAAGGTGCTACAGTATGAAAATTATTACAAAATCTCATAAGAGCATATTTTGCCCTATTCTGAAATAATAGATCACAAGTTTTACATTCTGTAGCTTTTCATGAACTGTTTAATTCCTGCAAAGTTAGGCATCTAGTAAGTGATGTTGAGGCATGAAGGACATAGTAATCAATGTAAAAATGGGTTGAACCAGAAGCTAGACTGAGAAGATAATTTGTGAATGATATAAATGGATGATAGCACAGAGCCTTGTGAAACACTTGTCAGTAGGTTTAGAATATAGTAGCTGTCTACCACTGCATTAGAATAGCCAGAAAGAAAACTTCATACAGTATCAATGTGCAGAGAGAAGGATAGAAATTATATGAAGGAAGCCTAGAAATCAACCTCTTCCCAGTAAAGGATCTTTACATATACAAAAATTTTGAAGTGGTATCATTTGTCTGGATCTCTATATAGGTGTTTGCTTTCATGTGACCATACCAAATTGTAAAAGATCCTTCCATTTTACTAATAAAATCATACTGATATTTTGTTAGTTATATCTAGCTTGCTCAAATAAATACTAAGTGGGATTTTAGCAAGTCTGGACATTTATAGAAGTCACGTTTCTTCAAATTTGTGAGAGTCTGTATGTAGACAGATCTTTAAATTTGAGACAGAGTTTATATAGATGTCAGTCTAGAATGCTTGTGTGCAAGAAAACTTTATGTAGATGTATGGGTGATAGACAGGAAATCAAAGCCCTAGGTCAATAACTTGAAGGATTGGAGTAGTCATCCTTCTTAGGAACAGGTTGAATGTCAGCAAACTTCCAAGAAGGAAATGTGGATGTTGGTAGACATAGATGAAGAGCTTAATTGGGCAGGGAGTGAGCATGGAAGCACAGTTATAGAGAATAATGATAGGAACTCTGTCAGAACCATAAGCATTTCATAGATCAAGGGCAGAGAGGGCATAGAAAACATCATTGCAAAGAATTTTTATAACGGATATGATTTAGATAGAGGAGGAGTTGAAGGAGGAACAAACCCTGAATCATCCAATGTGGATTTGCCAGCAAAGATTTGACAGAAGAGTTCAGTTGTAAAGATAGAGATGGTAATGGGACCATCCAAATGAAATAATGGGGAAAGATGAAGAGGGAAAATTGTTGATGATTTTGGCTGGATGACAAGTCGCAAGGAAATGAGCTGGCAAGACTTTGACACAAAATATAAAGAGCATGAGTTTCAGGAGACAGAAGGCTTGTGTGCATTTTGTGCATCGCTTCTCTTCCATAGACAGCATGTGAATAAGCTGAGTTGATTATGAGGTCTGGGGTTAGAGAAAATCTGTGGAATGTATGCTTCTATGCCATATCCTCATACTTCTGTTATGTGCTCTGCACAGAGATGGGTCTCTAACACAGAAGCAAGTCATTTTAAGGAAAACCAGAATAGTACTGTCTCACATCTTCCATTTAGCAGAATTGTACTGTTGGAACCAACTCTGCTTTGGTGAGTCCAGAGGCAGCATTGGAGTAATGTAGGACAAGGTACATAAACAAGATTAGAGGAGCCAATGGAGAAACAGTTTGACAATATGGTGAAGTGCTATAGGTCAAGAGTGTTGGGTGCATATCTAAGGCAGCCAGGAATGGAGATATGATGATGCATTAATTGCTGTAGGTCTAGGTCATGTAGAAGAGCAAAATGGAACATTTGTTCATCGGATAGGCTAATGAAGAAAGGTAATAGCCAATGCTGATGGTGAACGTTGAAATATCCAAGTATGGAGATTTCAGTAAGGGGAAATGGATGAAAATATGCTCCATTTTGGAAGCTGAGTAGTCAAAGAATTTTGTACTGTTGGAGGAGTCAGCTGAGAGGTGTGCAGTACAGATAAATTTAGTGAAAGTGGCAATATAGTTCAAACCATGGTGGTAGTGAAATATTCTGAAGAGAGCTAGTTATATTGTTGTATGCTTAAATGCAACATTCAGCTGTGGATTGAAATTGAGGATAGAGAAAGTAAGAGGAAACAGAATAAGGGTCTGGTGCCATTGGCATCAGACACCTGGGCCCCTATACATAAACTTGTTAATCCTAGCAAACAGTAGTTTAGGGCTGTTAAGTTTAATATTCTCTTGTTAAGCACTAACAGTGATTGCTCAGAACTTGTTAATGCCTTAAAATTCTGTTAAGAGGACTTATCTCTTAATCCTATTGTCTGTGGCTTTCCTGGATCTTTGTTCTTCCCAATCAGGGGGTCGTGTATTAAGTACGAATAAACATCACTGGACGAATAATATTCTGTGGATCGCCTTATAGTGAAAGGCCTCAACATATTGTATGGTGCCATTCTGTCTGATTACCTATAGTGTATTACATATTATTATATGCAATGTTGGCCATGGTTTTTTCCTAATGCATATCTGCTTGCTCCACATCACTATTGGTGTTTCACATCATATGGATATATTCTGCACATAAGCATGCACATGCACACATATGCACGACAGCCACGGCAGCCACCCTTGAATGATATGCAGAGGAAGAGAGGAAGCTGGACATCACGCAGTTATGCCTGGTTTCATCAAGCTACCAGATGATGATTAGGAAAAATGAACCTACCATCAAGTTAAAAAAAAAACATTGCTGCATCTCTAGAGTATAAATTAGTTACAGTAGACCATGCATAAAATATGAAAATAAATAAATAAAAGTAAACATTTTCTTTCCATTTCTTCAACTCTGTATTGTTTCTGTAATGCTGTTGGCATTGAATTATTAGTCACT
>NC_087183.1:6779867-6832367 GCF_035594125.1 Scylla paramamosain
TATATATATATATATATATATATATATATATATATATATATATATATATATATATATATATATATATATATATATATATATATATATATATATATATATAAGATTTTCTGTGCCCTGTATAAAAATTTATTCTCTGATCTATTAAGTCGCTTCCTCCATTAGTGAAAACATGCAATTTATATATGGCTGGCTTTCTTGCACCATCATCCTTGGTAATTCCTAATATTATTGGGGGACTATACTGAGAAGTAATACATTTTTCTTACCATTACTTTTGGTGAGTACTACATATGAATTCAGTCATTTCCTCATTATCTTTAGTCCAATACACCTGTTATGACCTCTTCCCTTCCAGTAACTGCTTTATCTCAGGTGGTATGTCTTTTTTCATGCAATATACAGTACCTACACCAACAATACCTTGTGTTTGAAGCCACACAAACAACTCTAGGCTGGCACACAGTCTGTCTAGACTACCACTAAGGTCTACAAATTCTTGTATCTGACTTATGAGAATTTTCCCTGTTGGAAGCGAGCCACGGATGTAGTGGGGTCCAGGCTCTCTGGAAGGTTTACCTGAGTATACTATCATCCTGAAGGTGAATGAAATTCTTACCACATTTACAAATTTATACAACAGGCCATATTGTTTAGGTTTACTCTTATTGTACTGCCTGAATCCTATTCAATTTCTACAAGAATATAAAGTTTCATCAATGATCAAGAAGTCACCTGGCTCCAACACTGAATAGGTGTGATCATTAAAATTTTTAAGAAGATCCTTGACAGCAGCAAACCAGTCATGTAGCCATCTCTGATGTCTGGTATCAATGTTGTTAAAAGTTAGGTTTGGATGTAAAAATCCAAATCCATTCATAGACATTACTACACCAAATACAGGGTGACCAAACTCTTCCCTGAAAAGTGCTTTATATTTGTTTTGGCCTAATAAACCACGTGCATACAGCAAACCAAAAACACCTTTAAATGCAATCTGTTACCCTGATGTTTCATGGGAGTTTATCATTATTTGAAGGCCTCTGAGAAATTTCAGAAATTATATCTTCAATTTTATAATTAGTATTGTGCACAATATTGGAAATCACATCAGATGTTATGAACAAGTCCCTTGCCACTTCTGAATTAACTGACCTAGTGTCTCCTATCAAACATTCTACAACACTGGATATGTTCACAGTTGGTCTACCTTCTAAACTAATTGGCCCATGTTGTAGACTTCTTTGCATTAGAGTTTCTCAGTGGTTTCTCTACCATGATTTTATATTCCCATAGCTTGCCTGGTAATACATAATTATTATATTTACTTTCATCTAAACAACTGGGCAATGAATTAACTAACCTGTTTCTTATTAATATCTTGCTTTTTCTCCATAGGAGCCTCTCTTCATTATCATTATGTAACACAGTTTTTGTCTTTGACAAGCAAGTGTTATTTTCCAACTCTTTTTATTGCAACTTGTAAGGGTCAAGAGGGATGGCTTCTGGGCCACCAGCACCTTCCAAAATTAAAAATAATACAGTATTGTTAAGCTGGAACTTAACAATATGTACAGATACTGTTCTCACAAAACTTCCTCTATATTAATTTAGCCCTGTTTATGTGTACATTCATGGTGAAATGGGATAATGTTTATATTGGTAGCTCTCATAACAAGAAGAGAATAGACCAGTAATAAGATTGGGAAGGGACTAGAAATTTGCTTTGTACCTTTGTACCTATAATATATGATATATAGTTGCCAATATTATTAGAATATTGTTTTGAGTACTAGTACTACTAGCCCAGTATCAAAAATTATTTGCCATTACAGTAAAATAACAACCTAAGTGGTTAAATTCCCTCCTCACGGCAGCAATTTTCTTTCTGGACTTGAAGGGGAGGGAAAATCATTTGGTTTCCACCTCCTCCTCCATCCCCACCATGTAAGGGTAGGCATCATTGATGATCCTTGTGACCTCATCCCATGCCCTCCTCTTGTCATCATTCATAAGACGAGGCTATAAGCGGCTGTTGATGATCAAATGCTGTTCTTGGATTGTATTCACAAGGAGACTCTCCTCCTGGCTCCAGTTGACCGTACTTTTGTTTGCTGCCTTCTCAACTCCCCTGATGTCTTGATTTGTTTACATGTACCTCATGTGACCATTGAACAATGACTGTTAAGCAATGGTCAATAAGTACCATCCCCTAACTTCATAGATTCATTATTTCATGCATTTTATTTATCATTAATTATTTAAGTAGTAGTAAACAAATAATTAGTCATTTTCATGAGCCAGTTTTCTAGTTATACCAGTTTCTATGTTAATAAGCTGCTATCCTTAGTGCTATTTAGCAGCAATAAACAAACCACTATTTGTTTATTAACATTTGCTAGTTAAGCTTTGGAGCATAACTTTTAATTTTCTCCTGCCAGCTAGCAGAACAGAACCTCCACAGGAGTGACTTGGCCATAGTGGCGACTGTCGCCTCAGCTGCAGTGATGGAAGATGACTAGTGAGCACAAATAAATAAGAGTAGTGGAGTATATTGGAGAAAGGAGTAAAAAGAGAGTGGAATGATTAGAGCATGCAAGGAGGATACCCTTGTGTGTGTGCTCTTAGGAACAGTCATCAGATGTAGAAATGTATAGATAGGTAGATGCTGTCCACATTTAAAAAATTGATGAAATTTGATATGCAATTACTTTCATACAGGGTGGACCCACAGAAAAAATTGAGTATCCCTTGAAGCCAAGACAAAAGCTTGCCATCATGCGCAATGTAGAGAAAATGTTGTTGGAAGCACTGAGAGAGCCAGCAGAGGTGGGACCTCTGCTAAGGTCCCTCGTGCTGGGCCGCTACACTGGTGAGGAAGCAGACAGACAAGAAGGAGCACTTCTATCTGCTGCCGCTCCTCACACCAACTAGTTCTCCCTCCAAATTCATAATCCCTGTACCTGTGGAGAGCTACTTTGGTCATGCCCTCTTGTCTGTCTGGGGCATTGGGTGTGGTGGGTAGGTAGTGTAGTAATCACTCATTTTCTCAGAAGTTTGGGATTACCTCATAACTACTACAAACACACACACACACACACACACACACACACGTTCCTCCAGATTTTCCTTTGCAGGAAAGCAGCACAGTGTTGATTACTGTTGTTAATTGCTTTTGCTTTCCTTAAAAAAAAAAAAGATACTAGTGCTTTTTTTGTAATTGTAGATATTCTAAAAGGCATCTTTTTATGCTTTTTTAGCACCTTTTGTAGTAATACCACTGACTTCAGCTTAACTTGTCTAAAATGTTTTCATGATAGGTAATTCTTTATGGAAAGTTGTGAAAGACCTACCTAATAGCCCACCATTTGTTGCCTCACCTCTTGTCATTTCCTTCACATAGTGTTTAAAAGAAGCGAGAGAGGGTCTCAGGAACCAGAGAGTTTTGTAGCTCAACAACTCAGGGTCATAAGTTGCACTGGGGAGTACTACAACAGACTGGTGTGGAGTCTCAAGTTGTTTCTCCCCTCTGAAGTGCCCTGAGATTGCAGAGTATTGACAGGAAAAAAGGGTGCTCAAATAGGACTTTCTCAAAGGTTCAATTTCTTGAAGATGAGGGACTGGATTAGCATGTCTGCCCATGAGTATTATCATAAGATTAGCTGACTTATTGTCAGATGCTTAAAACTATTAAAGTGCTGTCAGTTGTGTCACAAAGTGTACAAGTGTCAGGCTTGTTGGGTTTAGTGGCATGTGTAATTCTTGGTTGGCAGTCACTCGGCAGTGGTCACTCAGTTATCCAACTACAGGTATCATATTTTTTGACAGCTCATAAGCTTATCATTTTATGCATTTAAGATACTGTGTTGCACTTGGGTAAGTATCTTCTGTGGAATTTTTTCTAGTCCAAGTCCACCTGGCAGCATGACTGACTACTTTCCTTGCTGACATGTTTGGGATGTTTTATGTAAAGGTATGGCTTGTACCAGTTCATGTACTACCTACACTATGAATTTTGTCATGTATTTATTGTTTTGGGATAATGTTGACAGGATACAGATAACTTGATGACCATGCATTTTTGCTGCCTTTGAAACATGTGCATAGCAAGTGCTTCCTATAGCTTTCTAGGTATGCAGCTGACTGGCTTGCTGCTTCTGAGTTCCTTTAAAACCTTATGTGTGTTAGTTGACTGGAGATCAGTGTGATTATATTATGTAAATATGTTCTCTGTTAATCTTATCAAAGCCAAAGGTATTTAAGGAAGGGAGGGGGGGTAATGTTATGGTACTGTGGTATTTCATGTGATTGTTGTATGATATCTTTTATTGTACATCAAGGGAGAGGCTATTATATCTTATGACTAGATTTAGACAGAAAACATGTGATAAGTGTTTATACTGCCCATTTCATCACTCACCATCATAAAGGCCATTGTCTCTGCATGTTATCAGGGCATCTTTCAGATGTAGCTACACTGTAATAATATGCTTGTTGCTAATTGGGGCACATGGGAAATGCTGCTCCTCCATCAATGGGCATTTCCAAAGATAGTGCAGGACCACTATACAGGTATGTACAGTGATGCTTTGTTTTTCATCTTTACATCATGTATGCTGTGCTTCCTGCAGACTGAGGGTTTCTCCTTGGGAATATTGTTCTAGTCCTGGACATATGATGGTCATCTTTCATTTACATATAAAGCTTTATTTGATTTGTGAAGTTCTAAATCAAGGAATTGCCTTAATGCTTTTGCTTCAAAATGTAATTGCCCCTCCAGTCTGGTTGGTGCGTAGAGAGTAATGGCATTTAAGATTCTCCAGATTTTGTATTTTCTGTGTTTTCAGTTGCAGTTATGTTGATATGTGTAGCATGTACCTGGTATGTGTTGCTCTGTTACATCAGATAAGCTTACCAGTTATGTACAACCACCATCTGACAATAGCCAAGTGACAAATTCAATAATGGTACTCTCGAGGAATAGGTGGCACGTCCAGGCCATCCACTGCTTGACAGACTAAGATTGGCTCACTGTAATAAACAACATGTCTCTTCCCATCTGTTTGTCCCATTGCCACTCACATGGGTCAAGGTAAGCTTCATCTAAGCTCAAGGTAGGATTTTTCTACATTCTTTTGCTAAGATGGTTTATATCATTTGGCAACAGACTCAACACTGTCTTGCAGTCATTTTGAAAACTTATTGTGGTAGATTTTGTTTTTACAATCTGGTCACAGACACAGGCATAGTGGTAAAGCTAACGACTGGGAAGTGTGATATTTGATAACTGATACATAAAAATACAGCCAGAAGTAAGCTGTATGAGGTGTACATCTTGGATGTTAAACTGTGATGTTCTAAGTGAATTCTGAAATTTAAAAATTATTCATTAGACTCTTGGTGATATGTTTTAAAAGTTATTTTGTGTACAACAGTTAGATTTCAGTCTCCACTCATGACTATAAACTTGTCTGTATTTCTATTCTCTGATAGTTGTGTATGTATTACATTGTTGACAGTAGAGTGGAACACCATGAGAGGTCAGACTATCCTTTTTGCTTTTTATTTTGCTTGTGTAATTGTTCAAAAGTCTGTAGCATAACTTGATGCTCAACAGATTCCAGTCTGGTACATTGTGGTAATAAAAGGAAGGTTTGTGGCATTCATCAAGATACATAGGCATCCTTGTGTTCCATAAAGATGCAAGTGTCACTAAGGGGTTTGTGGAGTTATGGAAACCACTATATGATTGTACAAGAAAAGAAAACCTTTACATAACATTATCATCAACCATTCATTTCTTTTACTTAATATACTCTGCTATATATATTTTTTGGCAACATTGATTTTGTGCAATACATTGCTGTAATCAATATTGTTACCATTATTACCCTATATGGTAATATCTCTGTACAATGTTGTCTCTGTATCAGTTAAGCTGTATCATGTTCACATCCATTGTGTATTGTAATGCTTGTGCATGGTTATAGTGGTACTCATGGAATTACTTCAGAAAGTGTTGTTAGTCCACTCATAAAATAGTTAATCATAGGAAGATTTATATATCTATATTTTTCTGTGTACCAGGCTGAGGTCCTTCTTGGAAGAAAGTAGCATAGGAAAGATATCATATCCTGTCTTATGATGGGAATAAGATTGTCGTATCCTGTCTTACGATGGGAATAAGATTACAGAGGAAGGGTTTTCCACCCCCTATGCTTCACCAGTTTTGATTACCTTTTACAATGAACAAGGAAAATGTTGAGTTTTGGTGAAGATACTGATTAATTTTTGCATTAGTAAAGAGAATAAAACAGGAATGAGAATTAGTACAGTCTTGTGCAGTGAGGTCATAGGAGGTGTAACCATAGAAATAATATTAAAAGAAATCAAGAAAGGAAAGAATGTGAAGGACTGAAGACAGTTAAGGGAGTTTATGTAGTAAAACCTTTTAACTTCATCTCAGAGGCCCTCAAAGTAGAATCTTCAATACATAAGACCTATTCCATACAGGGCAAATAATGTTCCTGTAAAGAATAAGCCCTAAAACACATAATTTTGGCTTGGAAACCAAAGTATAGGCCTACACTACCCCAAAAGACTCACAAGTTTTATATCCCTGTTAGTAGTAGTGTAACACTAAAATACTTCAGGCATATTTTTTCCATGTCTTTAGAGTGGCACTTGTGTCATTAAGGAATTCAAGGCCTTTTAAATAAGCTAGAAGAAAAATTTTGTTCTAATATTTGTCTGGTATTTCCATGGCTATTTGAGTTATGCTTTGCTGTACAATATTGTATGTGATACTGATAACTTTCTGGAAAAGTTTCAAACATTTCCTTTGCCAAACAAAGTTGCTTCAGTTCATTACTGCTCTGTCAGTCATATGATTATGTATATTATCCACAATATTGTTCATGGGTGTTTTGACCAGGGACATGTCAAATGATTAGTATATCGCAGTCAGTATCAAATATTTGTGTTCATTCAAAGGGCAAAGGGCTATGTGATTTATTTTTTAACTTGTTTGCACTACCAGCTGACTTTTAATGACATTGTCATACTATTAAATAATGCAAAGATGTCCAAAGCATTCTTATTTTATAACATGCAAATGCAAATGTTTCAATTCACATCTATATCTATCTATTTATCTATCTGTCTGTCTATGTCTATATATATTTCTAAAATGTATACTTTTACTTGCTAATTGTGAAGTTTCTATTTTATCATATAAATGTACTACAAACTGGTGGCAGCCTAAATAGGCAAGGACATCATAGAAAGGGAAGCTTTAAATTTGATTCCCTGACTGAACTTATAAATTATACACCTGAATGATGAAGATATTCATCAACCTGTAAGTGGCCACGGATCAATTTTCTGTTTATAATCAACATTTTTTTGAGTGTTGCATCAACACACAAAGTGTTACAGGTTTTAAACCAAAACTTAGCATCAATGCCAGTCTCTCTCTCTCTCTCTCTCTCTCTCTCTCTCTCTCTCTCTCTCTCTCTCTCTCTCTCTCTCTCTCTCTCTCTCTCTCTCTCTCTCTCTCTCTCTCTCTCTCTCTCTCTCTCTCTCTCTCTCTCTCTCAGCAATTAGAACAGGTGAGAAAACATGTTTATTTACAAAAGGTCTATTCTTGGCCATTTTCAAGTGGAACTATGATAAAAAAAAATATCCATTGATGTAAACACGACAGACACATCCAAGGTATCCACACTTTGCACCTTATTCAGGCTTTCTATCACTGCTACTTAGAATATAATGTGAGGCCAAAGGCAGGGACTGAAGAAGTGCAGCGTTAGGCCCGCCATTGTTCTTGGCTTGAGGTTGGTACTTTACCAAAGGAACTTGCATTACTATTTCACACAATCTTTATTATCACAAGAATCATCAGTTACTTGATATCAGTCGGTGAAGTCACTAGAGGCTTTAACAAGCCTATCTAGAGAGTGTGGGATAAGCATAAGGTCTTCACATAGCACAGTATGGTTACCATACAATGACTGCTGTCAGCCCATGCACACACCTACACATGCCACTATAGTACTAGGTGTGTTGTTGGAGTGGGATGGCAGAAAGTTCACATTCCAGGCCATTTAGCGCATAAATAAGAAAGGACTATCCTAAATATTTAGTGTGGCACTGAAAGGGCAATTAGCAGTCCTTATATTTATGGACTTACCACTTTCAGTATATTCATCATCTTTTCAGAAGATAGTAGATAAAGCTGTAAATACTATGAATCTTTTGATCATTCATTTTATATACTTGACAGAAGAATGAGATTAGAAGATACATGAGATGTAAAGACAGAAATAAATTGAGATTCTTCTGTCTTGGAATTATTTAGAATTCATATGTCAGATATGAATTGATAGATCACACTACACCCTAAGAGTTAGTGCATTGCTAGAGTTGTCTGGCTTTTGTCTGAGGCTTATAAAGCTGATTATTTATTGCTTCTCTGCTGTCTTCTGATTACATTTTCACATCACTGTCAACACAAGCATC
Organism: Scylla paramamosain; assembly: GCF_035594125.1. NCBI lineage: Eukaryota > Metazoa > Arthropoda > Malacostraca > Decapoda > Portunidae > Scylla > Scylla paramamosain. The sequence continues at coordinate 6,788,385 of NC_087183.1, forward strand.
ACTCCACTAAATCCTTCAGACCCCATTGAAATCTTAACTGCATTTGCACTTAAAAATGCAAGTAAAATTGAAGGTCGTAGTAATAGAAGATGGGTTTGGATGATACATGTTTGAAAGAGAGGGTGATGGAGGTGAAGGGCTTCAACAAGTAAGGAGGAAACGTTTAGATGGAAAAGGTGAAAGTTATTATGATTGTTGCTTTCCCCCTGGAGGACTACTTTATTGCATGTTCTTGAAACGTTTTGCTTTGGTTTAAGACAGCCTCTCTCTCTCTCTCTCTCTCTCTCTCTCTCTCTCTCTCTCTCTCTCTCTCTCTCTCTCTCTCTCTCTCTCTCTCTCTCTCTCTCTCTCTCTCTCTCTCTCTCTCTCTCTCTCTCTCTCTCTCTCTCTCTCTCTCTCTCTCTCTCTCTCTCTCTCTCCTTTATTTTGCCTTGAAATTTAAATGGGAAGTCAAGATCAGTATATATGTAAATATATAAGTGCTATGGTACAAAAGATCCCCTTCCTTTTTGGCACAATTCTCCCTACGAAAAATATTATCTGATACAACTTTTCTTGTAGAAACATGTGGTTCACATGTAGTAAAGGCCATTCATTATACTATCATTGATTGAATTGATGTTTTTTTTCATATTGTTTCAGCTGTCAAATAAATTTTTCTACAAAAGGTCCCTTTTTTTAATGAAATTTCATAGATAAAAATTATTGTATTGCAAAATTTTGAAATGTTATGTGACAATAGAGAGAGTTTTCTTTCTCAGAATTTCATTAAAATAGATGCATAAATAGCCTCTTAAAGTTTGGAATACTTTCCAAGATTGCTTTCCTAGTCAGTAATGTCAATTTCTGTATATAATTTGTTTTTCTGTCCCTTTTTCATATCAAATAAGGATAACTGGTCTTTTGAGAGTTGGCAGGATGGGCAGACCAGTGTTAAAATGGTTCAGGGATGTGGAGAATGAAGGACAGTAAACTAGTAAAGAGAATAAGGTCAGAAGTGTGTGGTGAAAAGTTAAGAGGAACACGTCACCTGGAGTGGATGAACTATGTGAAGAGAGCACTGAATGGGAGGGGAAAGACTGTGCAGCAAGCAAGAATGATTGTGCATGATAAGGATTATATATATATATATATATATATATATATATATATATATATATATATATATATATATATATATATATATATATATATATATATATATATATATATATATATATATATATATATATATATATATATATACAGTGGAACCTCAGTTACCGAATGTCTCCCTTTCCAACAACTCAGTTTTCGAACAAGATTTTTAACTCAATATCTTCGGTTGCCGTACCATAATTCGGTTTTTAAGTTACTTGATTTCAGATACTACAGGATGTAGCAAAACCTGCCACTTATTACTAATTTATAGTTTCTATAAATATTTCCTTCGTTTTTGTAAATTTGGAGGAGAGACACAAAGTGTAAGACAATAATTCAATCTTTGAAATAACTTAAATGTGATCCTATTGAAGAAGTTGAAGAACCTTGATGTAAACAAACAAGGTTCGGTGCTCAGGAGCAATCCCGAGCTTCCTGTGGCTGTCTCAATGACCTACAACATCATCAGTACTGCACAACTGCATTTTCCCAGTAGTTTTTCCCTGTTGCAAGATGTCTAATTGTTATGATCACCTTCATTTTGGCAGTGAGTGGATTGCTCCTCTCTGTCACTTTGTAAGGCTTCCCTCACTTGATCGGTGACAAAGAGAATGCCTGCATGGTCTAAACAATATCTTTTGATGAGTTCTGTGTCATTAAGTTCATTCAATACATCTTCTCTGGATAAAAAATTTCTAAGCTGGAGATGTTGTGGAGCAGCCATCTTAGCAGTGGGAGCGTCGGTCGTTACTCACGAAGAAATGGTGGATGGGTGTCTGAGAATGGATTAATCTATTTTACATTGATTCCTATGGGGAAAATAGTTTTGGTTTTGGAACATTTCAGATTTCAAATGGCATTCAGGAACGAATTAAGTTAAAAAACCAAGGTTCTACTGTATATATATATATATATATATATATATATATATATATATATATATATATATATATATATATATATATATATATAGAGGGGGGCACTGACCAAGAGCAACAAAATTACAATAAAAAAATAGGCCCACTGAGGTGCCGGTCCCTGAACAGAGTCGAGAGTGGCAGTCAAAAATTACAGGATAAGCATCTAGAAACCTGTCTCTTGAAAGAGTTCAAGCAATAGAAAGGTGGAAATACAGAAGCAGGCAGGGAGTTCCAGACTTTACCAGAGAAAGAGATGAATGATTGAGAATACTGGTTAACTCTTGCATTAGAGAGGTGGACAGAATAGGATTGGGAGAAAGAAGAGTCTTGTGCAGTGAGGCCATGGGAGGAGGAGATGCATGCATTCAGCAAGATCAGAAGAGCAGTTGGCATGAAAATAACAGTAGAAAATAGCAAGAGATGCAACATAGCAGCGATGAGAAAGAGGGTGAAAACAGTCAGTTAGAGAAGAGGAGTTGATAAGACAAAAAGCTTTTGATTCCCCTGTCTAAAAGACTGGTATGAGTGGAACCCCCAAACATGTGAAGCATACTCCATACATGATAGATAAGGCCCCTGTACAGAGTTAGCAGCTGGGGGGGAGGGGGAGATGAGAAAAACTGTCAGAGATGACTCAGAATGCCTAACTTCATAGAAGCTGTTTTAACTAGAGATAAGATGTGAAGTTTTCAGTTTAGATTATAAGTAAAGAACAAACCAAGGATGTTCAGTGTAGAAGAGAGGGACAGTTAAGTGTCATTGAAGAAGAGGGGATAGTTGTTTGGAAGGCTGTGTCAAGTTGATAGATGGAGGAGTTGAGTTTTTGATACATTGAATAATACTAAGTTTGCTCTACCCCAATCAGAAATTTTAGAAAGATCCAAAGTCAGGTGTTCTGTGGCTTCCCTACATGAACTGTTTACTTCTTGAAGGGTTGGACATCCAGGAAAAGACATGGAAAAGTGCAGGGTGGTATCATCAGCATAGGAGTGGATAGGGCAAGAAGTTTGGTTTAGAAGATCATTGATGAATAATAGGAAGAGAGTGAGTGACAGGACAGAATCCTGAGGAACACCACTGTTAATAGAATTAGAGAACAGTGACCATCTACCACAGCAGCAATAGAACAATCAAAAAGGAAACTTGAGATGAAGTTACAGAAAGAAGGGTAGAAGCCGTAGGAGGCTAGTTTGGAATGGAGAGTGGCAGTGGTGGGTGTATGAAAATTGTCCAGTCTTGTTGATCTCTGGGAGGATTGTGTGTGCACTTGATGGGGACCATCAAGTGCACACACAAAGCACTCAGTAGGAAGTATCCAGTAATTGCCGTGGTCTTGGGATTGGTGTAGGTGCTGGGTAGGGAACAGTCACATTATGAAGGGGCAGGGGTTAACCAGTGTATGCTGTTGAGCCTTGCTATGTAAATATTTAGTCATCTATGCAATGGGTGTAGTGCTGTCTCTTTCATCCAGAGGCCAACAGAGCTAAGAGCATGAATGATGTGTGTATGAGTGTGTGGTGCTTAGTCTGGGCCAGCCGGGTATATATAGATGGATGGATAGATGAACCTGCAAGACAAACTGAACCTCAAAGGCAATTTTTTGCTTCAGGCTCCTGATCCCCCCTTTCAAGGCCATTATTTTATGAGAGAGTATCACAGTTGCTTAGGTTACTCATTCCAGTCTCACTGTTTCAAATCCATTTGGTAGGTAGGTAGATGTAGTTATCACCCATTCTTGCACAAACAGCATGAAGATGCAACTTTTTTTTTTTAGTCTGTTTGCTTGTTACAAACATTTCATTTTCACTATCAGACCTGTTTTGTTTTTCTAATAATGATCCTCATATGTCAGCAGAGGTGTGAGGTCTGATGGAAGACTAGCATGCACATCATGTCACTCCTTTCTTGATCCTTGTTTTTTTCAATACCTCTCATGCAAATGGAAGTTCTCTTTAGTCTTGATAATTTAAGCATTTTGGTGCCCTTGCTATGATTGCCATATGCCAGCAACATGAAAGTTAGTGGAGGGGGGAAGAGTATGGAAGAAATGCTGTATACCTCCTTTGGTCTCTAGAACACCAAGGCTCACTAAGTTGCTCTAGTGGCCTTCATACTTCTTCACAGGCTGACAAAGTGTAAGGTGCTGAGAAGAGCTATATTTTTAAGCATTTTAGAAAAATTTATGCAGATTTTCACATGCAAGATGAAAATTTAATGTATTTCTTATTTTGGACCACACCTTGACAGATATCAATCAGTTCATGAACTTAATCCATTCCGGGCCTTGGTTTGCAAACCAAATTGTTCACAAAGCAAAAAACTTCCATTGAAATTAATGTACTTAAATATATAATTAATCTGTTTCAGCCTCAGAAGTTTTTACATTTATTTATTCTTTTAAGAATATAGAAGGAAACTGAAATACATATCCTTTAATAGGGACAAATAACACTTAATTAAATAAAACAGTACTGTAATTTACCTTTGTTGTTTATAGTTGCTGGCACAGGTGGATGGTGAGGAAGGAGAGGAAGAGGAGGAAGCTACCAAATTTTGGGTAAGAGTGCCTGCCTCTCTCTCTCTCTCTCTCTCTCTCTCTCTCTCTCTCTCTCTCTCTCTCTCTCTCTCTCTCTCTCTCTGTTATCTGAGAGAGAGAGAGAGAGAGAGAGAGAGAGAGAGAGAGAGTCATCAGCAGTTGTCAAGATCACTGGCTGACACATACAACTACAACTCTCTCTGGATGTAGTGAATTTTCATCTTCAGCAACCCACTCTACCCCATATGTGGTCATTACTGGTAATGTACTGTAATTTACAATAAATGAAAGAATAATCCAGGCTCTTGGTTGAAAGACTGAGCTGGTGATGACATCTAGGTGGCATAATGAACACAAAAAAAGGGAAAAAAGAAAAAACATGTTTTTGAAACCACTCTCATGAACATTGTTTTTGCCAAGCGCGCCAGTGCACACCTGAGCACAAGTTCAATGGATTGTGGGTAATGTGCATTCGTACCCCAAAGCATCATTCATGAACCAAGCTAACATATGTTCACAAAACTAGTTCATGAACCAGTTTGTTTGTAATCTGGGCCGTTCGTGAATTAAGGTTCTACCATACATATAGCTATAAAACTGTCAGTGTTGCCAGATGTGTAAATATATCCAAAATTTTTCCTTCCAACCCTCACTGGATAGCCCCCTTAAATTTCAAGATTTTTTTTTTTTTACAGTAACCCGTAGCTTCATTGTTGGTGGGCTCAGCCACAATACATAATCTCATATTAGCATAGTCAAGAGGAAATAAAAGTAATCTTATGGAGTTTAAATATCAAACTCTGTTATGTTATGTACCTTGGTACACTTTTTTTTTTACTAGATAGAATATCGTCTTATGTATGATAGCAACAGACTTGATATTTGGCATCAAGCCAGGTATGTATCACTAAAGTAATGTGGGCTGCTCAAGAGTTACAAAATCCATCTTAAAGTATTCTACATGACATAAATCAAATAGAAGCTGCTTCTTGTACTACAAGAGCCCCAATATGTAATCCAGCATCCGACTACATCAACATACAGGACGTAACACAAATTTCCGTGGATATTGCTTGATATTGCTACAGGTTATTATTCTAAGTAGAAAAGGTTCTATACACATAGGCATTTTGAAGCCTTGTATAGCCATAGGATGAAATTTGAATGTAGCCAGGTGACAACGGCCAGCCAGGTATCTTGTGTTGGCCAGGCTAGACAACGCCGTAAAATGCATATGTGCATAGAACATTTTCCACTTGGAATAACTTGTACTTTCACCTCTAGCAATATCCACAGAAACTTGTTACACCTTGTATTTATCATGTAGTGGCTGGTAGTAATTCATCAGCTGTGGAAATAAACACAAAACCTACGTTGGCATATAAAATATAGTTACTTAAGGATATTCCTCTTATGAAAGAGGGCCTGGAAAACTATGCCTTTGGAATCCTATGGAATCCTATTGTAGATATCAAAATCAATTACTATGTTTTAATTCTTGTTTTTTTTTTATATTTGTAAAATAAAAGTAATTTAAAGAATTTTGTATATATTTTATTGCAAATAACTTTAAATATGCCAAAAATATATGCCAAACATACACACCAATAGAATGGCAAAGTTGTTACAATTTTCTTTACCATTGATGTTTTTCTATTTGACACCTGTAGTTCTCTTACAAGTTCCCTGTTTTGTGCATTAAATTAATTTAAGGAGAGTCTGGCTTTAAATAATTACAAATAAAAGATATTGTACACACAATAAGTACAAACTAACAAAGTACATTCTAAGAAAAGTGTTTATGTAATACATAAATACTACTACTTGCACTGGTTGTGTCTAGATTGCATCTTGGTGTGGATTAGACATGTGGGGAGTGGAATATTATGTTACTAACATTATGGCTAAAGACCTTGTCACTGGATGAAATCTCTTTATGCATTATATAGCATCCTGTTGTTCCTATGAGAGAGAGAGAGGAAGCAGTTGCAGTGGTGACAATGTCTAGGAAAAGAGCAGGTCTCCTTGGTGTGAAGTTCACAGCAAAAGTGGAGGGGTTTTCATGAACATCTACAAGACCTGTAAACTTTGGTGATGGTGTGATAAGGCAATGTGACTGGCTGTATTTACCAAGACCAATGAGATCCAATAGCCAAAGTTGTCATTGAACAGGAATGTGGTGTTTGACCTGTCATGGTAACAGAGTTCTGATGGAAGCATTGTCACACTGAACACATACAACAGGCAGAGGTGTAAAATTTGGTCATTAGAGTTTAATTCTCAAAGGGAAGACTATGGTGATTGTCACTGCAGCTGTGCTCATCCAGCTTTGGATACCTTTTCTGGGTGGTAGCACCATTAAATAGTTTAGCATATTGGAGGTCACTAATATAGATTTTACCTGCATTCAGTGAGAGCATAACAATTGTCAAATATGAAATTTTTCATCCATTTTTATTCTGAATTCCATAACATGAAGGCTTCCTCTCTTCTCCAAGCAGCTTCCTTCTTGCTACTGTTACTACCATGCTTGTTGTCCACTCCATAGAAAGCAACTGGTCGACACACAAGAGAGAAGCAGGTCTTCTTCACCACATCACCTTAAGTATAATTCATTTCTGCACTACTGCATCATCAGTGTGACCATCTCGGGAAAACTGTAATACCATGACTCTCACCCCATGTGGCTCTCCTCACCATCACATCACCAAGTAAACCAATCACATGGCCATGTATTTATTGACTATACTCAATCTATATACATTCATTGGAATTACTCACATATGTAAGTAGTTTTTTTTTTTAATATATTTCCCTACTAACATTAATCACAAACATTGTTTCCAGGTGACAAATAAATTAGTATGACAGACATGTCCATTTCTAATTTTAATGAAATGGCTGTGCATTTTCTGACTTTTAACAAATGTTAGAGATTTTCAAAAAAAAAATAAAAGCAAGTTTTAAAATTTAAAGTCAAACAATCCAAGAGCCAGACAGAAGTCCTTTTGTTTTTATTTATTTTTTTATAATTATTATTACAATTTCCTGAAAAGATGAGAACTGTACTTTTATGGTAATACTTAGATGGTGGGGCAGGTGCCAGCATTCACATTACCAACATAAGTAACATAGGCAAGGGCAACTTGTGCCTTGTTCACACTGATATTCCTCATACAACCCACATATTTATCAGAGACAGCATTACCTCGCCGTTGTGTCAAGAAAGGCTGTGATCCCAGGAAAAGTGGATTCTTGGTGTCTGTAGACGTGGCTCCAATTTTCCCTGACACTGGCTCGGTGGTGACGCCATCAACAACCAAGATGGCAATATTTTTGTTCTTGATCACTGTTAACAACAACAACAATTATAAATCAGAAACATTACAAAGTGTACAGGTTTGCTTTTACTCTCCTGCCAACAAAGAAGTTTCATTCACTGGTACTTCATCAAATTAAAATTTAAAAAATTAGAAAAATGTTTATAACAGTCAATAAGACCAAGACTTAGGGATTTCAAGTATTTAACATTTGCCTGGATTTTGCTATCCACAAGAGCTTCGCTTAAGGACACTGGTAGGCACTTCTGCTTAGGTCAGTGATATGTATCCTCATTTTCTATGCTATGGTTCAGTCCCTACCTGAAGCAAAGTTTCACTTTACTTTGCTTTTTCAGTTCAGTTTCACTGTGCACCACCCTAAGTGGCACAATGAAAAATTTACATTTGCAGTGAAATTGAATAGGAAAAGTATATATCTAAAGTAACAAAAAAAGAGTGAATATGGTAGATGCCTGAGCACATTCGAATGAATATAAAGATCTTCCCACACTGAGACTCGTTTATCTAGCTCCTTTTAGTCCAGTTATCTAATAAAAAATATGAGTAAATAAAACTCACTTATCTGGCTCCTTTTATAGTCCAGTTATCTAATAAAAAATATGAGTAAATAAAACTCATTTATCTGGCTCCTTCTAGTCTATCTAATAAAAAATATGAGTAAATAAAAAGATAATTTTCTACGATGTAGGTTAACAAAAAATTTGTAGACTAAACGGCATGAAAACTTACATTGAACAGAGTGCCACTGGCCATCACAGAATGACCAAGGGGAGACTGGGGTATAGGTGGTGGTGATGATCCCCTTGCCATTATCAACACTCAGCTCCAAGCTTCCATTCCTGAGCTGCAGCAACACAAAGTCTCGCCTTCCATGGACAGACATAATAGCACCATTGATGTCACGAGGCTTGATTTCCATTGTCATTTCAAAGACTCTACCAACACTGAACCGTTTCACTGAAAGAAAAATTAAATTTCATTAAATTGTCATATATATATATATATATATATATATATATATATATATATATATATATATATATATATATATATATATATATATATACAGTGGAACCTCAAGTTCCAAACAAATCGGTTTTGAACAAAAATTTCAATTCTTAATTACTTCTGTTGCCATACCATAATTTGGTTTTTGAATAAAGTTACATGATTTCAAATACCACAAGACATAGCAAAAGCTGTCATTTAATACTAAATTATAGTTTCTATAAATATTTCTTTAATTTTTATATATGAGGAGGAGAGACAGATTGACAGTAATTCAATCCTTGAAATAAGTTAAACGTGATTCCATTGAAAAAGTTGAAGAACCTTGATGCAAACAAGCAAGGTTTGGCTCTCAGGAGTAATCCCGAGCTTCCTGTGGTTATCTCTATCACCCACAATGTCAACACTACTGCACAACTGCATTTTCTCAACAGAAAGATGTCTAAGTGTTATGATCAACTTTATTTTGGTGGTGAGTGGGTTGCTCCTCTCTGTGTCACTCTGTAAGGCTTCCCTCACATGATTGGTGACAGAGAGAATGCCTGCATGGTCTAAACAATATCTTATGATGAGTTCCATGTCACTAAGTTCATTCAATACATCCTTTTTTAGATAAAAATTTTTTAAGGTGGAGATGTTGTGGAGTGGTCATCTTAGGAGTGGGAGCATCAGACATTACTTGCTAAGACATGGTGGATAGTTGTCTGAGAATGGATTAATCTATTTTACATTGATTCCTATGGGAAAAATAGTTTCAGCTTTCGAACATTTTGAATTTTGAATGACATTCAGGAACAAATTAAGTTTGAAAACCAAGGTTCCACTGTATATATATACATATATCCACTGTATGTATGTATGTGTGTGTGTGTGTGTGTGTGTATATATATATATATATATATATATATATATATATATATATATATATATATATATATATATATATATATATATATATATATAGATAGATAGATAGATAGATAGATAGATAGATAGATAGATAGATAGATAGAATGGAACTTCGGTTTTCAAACTTAATTCATTCCTGAATGCCATTCAAAATAAAAAATTTCTGATTTCCCACCTGTGGGCTTGAAGCACTGTTGACAAGAGGATTACTTTTTGTGATTACCGTTATCACGTGCAACTTGCAACTTGACCTGCCTTCAGTGTTTGTTTTGTGTACAGACAATGCCTCAAGGACCACAGCTCTCAAAGGATAAAACTGCACCCTCAACTGCACCAGGGAAAAGTAATATGCAAATTTCCACTCTGGGGAGACCTGGGTTGAACAGACCAAAAATGCAAATTATCCAATGGTTATCTCTAAGCCTTTGCATCTTGGCACTGTGGTAGAGGGAGTGAGGGAGGTAGGTCAGGTATGCTGTTATGTCCTGGCAGTCAAGATATTCATTCATGAAAATCCGTCTTTAATATATTGGTTTTTATGTATGCTTTTATGTAGTACCTATCATACAAATCCATGTTTTATTATATATTTATTATTAGAATTAATGTAAATTTTGATCAGTAAAAAGGAACACTATGCCCTCACAGTCCTGGACCAAAAGGGTGCAACAGCTCTGGAGCTGCAAAAGTTCATGAGTCACTATCTGTTCCCTGAGGCTTATCCTACTTTGTCTCTTTTCCTCCAAAAAAATTGTATTTGTTATTTCAATGTTTCTTTGTTAAAAAGCTCACCAATAATCAAATCTTCATTTTTCATATAGAGTCTCTATGGTTAATTACCAGGGTGGCTGGCAAGCATACCGTATTTGATGGTTCATAAGACGCACCTTTTCTCCAAAAAAAAGTCTCAGGAAATGAGCCTGCGTCCTATGAGGCCAAGGTTCAGCATTGAGGCAGTGGTTGGTGATAAGTCTATGGCAACAGAGGCTCTAAAATCAATGCTTTGTGAGGCCTGCAAGGCCTAACATAACCTAATTTTTTTGGGGGGATTAGTGAGATAAGAAGATAGATATGTAAAAGATAATATTATTAATACACTCACCTGTGGCAATGTTATAATATAGCAACAATATTCACTTATCCAAACTCACACAGAATGATGTGGGCTCTTGCTCCAACCCCGAAGAATACTCCCGGCTCTGCATTGTTTGAGCAACGATTAACCGAAAAAGCTTCATGTTGGCCAGTGATGCGTTGATTGTTCAAGCGAATGTTTCTGAGACAGCCATTGAAGGAGAGCTCTGTACCCTCTGTATTGGCACGTACTTGCTGCACCACTTGTGGGTCAAGTCCACCATAGTAATAGGGAACCTTGGGTAAAGAATAATTCAGTCAGTTCTATAAATGAATATCAACATAATTGCCTATACAGTGTCCCATGAAGATGTTACATTTCAAGATATGAAAGATCAGGTGATTCTAATTATAAAAAAAAAAAAATTCTACTGACATATCCAGAACATTTAACCTTAAGCACACCATGGATTGAGAAGCCTACAAGCTGTGGTGGTGGACTTTGCCATCTTGAGGGTATCGTTTTTTTTTTACATCTGTCTATTAATGAGAGATTACGATATTTCCAGCTTTTCATAGGAAAAATAATATTCAAGAATGCTATGTATCACTGTCACAATTGATACCTAAAAACATTAGAAATGCTAGGAATTAGATATAATGTGTGTGTGTGTGTGTATGTATTTACCTAGTTGTAATTTACAGGGCCTGAGCTACACTTGTGTGGTCCCATATCTACACTTGTCCAGTTTTTCCTTGAAGTTGTGCACACTCGTTGCCGATACTACATCCTCAATAAGCTTGTTCCATACTTATATATTTCTCTGTGGGAAACTATGTTTCTTTATGTTATTCAAGCATCTTCCTTTTCTTATTTTTTTTGCTGTGGCCTCGTGTGTATCTGGTATTTTAAACATCTCTTAGCAGTAGTTTCTCATTATCAGTTTCTTCCCCTTTCTCTTCTTGTTCCAATGTTGGCAGATTCATTTCCTTTAACCTGTCTTCATATGTTAATTCTTCCAGTTCTGGAACCATCTTCTTTGCCATCCTTTGTATCCTTTTCTAGTTTTTAACATGTTTCTTCTTGTGGGGAGACCAAACTGATTCAGCCTATTCCAGCTTTGGTCTAATCATAGTGATAACTCTTTCTCATCGTATCTTTATCCATGTAGTGGAATGTTGTTCCAATATTTCTCACCATTCTATATGTATCTATGAATATCTTTTCTACATGTTTCTCTGAATGTTGACTATCCTGTATTATCACTCACTCCCAGATTTTTCTCTTGTACTTTTATTATTTCTTCATTTCCCATTTTATATGTTCTTTTGGTCTCTTCACTTTTTTCTCATTTCTATTACATGACATTTTTTCACATTAAATTCGATCTCTCATTTCTTACTCCAGTCCCAGATTTTATTCAAATCCTCTTATAGAATTTCAGTCTTTGTTGTTTCTTATGTCTTTGTAATTTTGCACTGTCTGCAAACAAACTCATGTAACTCCTTCAGGCATATCATTTATGTAGATCAGGAAAAGTATTGGTGCTAGCACTGATCCTTGTGGTACTTTTCTCCATTTTGATTTTACATCTTTTACTACCATTCTCATTTCTCTTTCCTTAAGTAGCTTTCTATCCAGTTAATTATTTTTCCATTTAATCCTCCTACATTTTATAGCTTCCATAGTAGCCAGTTGTGGGGAACTTTGTCAAAAGCTTTTTTTAAATCTAAATACACACAGCCTATCCATCCATCCCTCTCCTGTGTTATATCAATCATCAAATTTGTTACACATGATCATTTTTGTCTAAAGCCATACTGTTTTCCTGTTGATATTAAATCATGTTTTTCTAGAAATTTTGTGCACTTCTTAATCACTTTCCACAGATCTTACATACTATGCTGGTCAATGATACTGGTTTGGTTGTTCTTCTTTCTTTCCACTTTTATAAATTAACACTGCTCTCTTCCATTCCTTAGGCACTCTTCCAGTTCATATTAAGCAGTTTATTATGTCATATACTGGTTCAATTAACTGTTTCCTGCACTCTTTTAAAATGAAACCTGATACTCCATCTGGTCCTTTTTCTTTTCTTTTCTTCCAGTTCCTCCATCATTTTATAAACTCTTCTTTGATTACTGTAATTCCCCACATTTGCTTTTTTGTCTTCTCATCTTGTAGTTCTTTAAATTCTGGTTCTTCTGTGAAAACTTGCTGGAACTTTTGTTTAGCAATTCACTCATGTCTTTTGGGTCTTCATATGTTTTATTTCCATCCTTCAACCTTTCTAGTTTTTCTTTTTGTTTAATTTTTCCATTTATGAATCTAGAAGTTTTGGTTCACAACAATATCCTTTTCATATTCTTTCTCTTCCTCTCTCCTTATTTGTACATATTCATTTCTTGGTATCTTAAAGTCTTTATATATATATATATATATATATATATATATATATATATATATATATATATATATATATATATATATATATATTTTTTTTTTATTTATTTATTTTTTTTTTCTTTTTTTTTTGGGGGGGGGATTCCTTTTAATTCTTATCCATGTTTTGTCTTTTTTCTTTGCTTTTGCACATCCTGCATTGAACCACACCTGTTTTCCCTTTTCTTTAGATTTGTATAGTAGGACATATTTATTCACTCCTCTCTCATATACTTCCATAAAAATGTCATACTTATCTTACATATCATTTGCTCTTTTCAGCTTTCCTCAGCTAATTTCTTCATAGAATCTCTAAAGATCATTTATATTGACTTTCCCATAGTTTTTTCCTGTTTTCTTTGTATGATTCATCGTCTTCACTGACATTGTTATCAGTCTCTATTTCTATCATTACATGGTCACTTTTTCCCATGGGGCACACATACTTTAATTTTTTAGTTATGTTGATTCCTTTCATTAACATTAGATCAAATCTCATTGGTTCGTCATCTCCCCTATATCTTGTGTTTTCAGTCACCCACCACATCATTGTGTTTTCCATAGTCAGCTTCAGAAATCTTCCTACCCATGCAGTCTCATTTCCTCCTGCCTCGAACATTTCCTAATTTATTTCTTTGCAAATGAACTCATCAAACAATAATACCCTTTTATTACTTTTGATTAATTTACTCAAACACTGGAGGGTATCTTCTATTATTTTCTCATAGTCTTCCTTGCTCCAAGAATATGTATTGGGTGGTACATAGGTTGTCAGTATTTCTCCATTATTTCTCAGACTATTTCTGCTTTTCCTTCCCCATATTTCACTGACTATTTCTGCTTTTTCTTCCCCATATTTCACTATTTTTGTCTTCACCTCACTTCTTGTCATTATATTTTGTCTTAACCTCATTTCTTGTCATTATCATTACACCTCACCCTCCTTTACCAATCCTGTCTCTTCTCCACATATTGTAGTTATTGTTAATGACAAAATTATTTCCTTCTTTTAGCTTAGTTTCCATTAAACACACGAACTTTGGATTCTTTTCTTTTAAATAGTCTTGTAATTCTAGTGTTCTATGTAGCAATCCACCTATGTTGGTATACATCACATTTGGTACTTCATTTTTTTACTATTTTCCTCCTATTTTCATTTATTCCTTTTCCTTAATGTACCATTTCTTCACTTGTCTCTCAAAACTCTCCAAAAAATTTAGTCTTTTATTCTTCTGTTCTTGATTAATTTTTCCTTTTAGCCTCTTCATACTTTTCTTCGTTTTTTTTTTTCATTCTTCATTTGTTTTGTTTTTTATGCATGTATCTATGCAATCTTCTACTTCTCTTGGTTCAGATGTTCATTCCAGTATCTCTTCTGCTGCTTGTTGTGATTTTAGTCTTATTTTCATGGGTCTTGTTTTGTCTTCCAAATAAGGTCCCAGTCAAACAACTTTTAATTTTCACAAATCCTATCTCACTTTCATATCAGTCATTTTCATTAAATCTGTCAAAGTTCATTTCACTTCTGTCAAAGTCTGATAATAAATTGGTCATCTTTGTTTTAGAACTTGGGCCCAGTCAGCTGGAGCCTTGAAAACAAAGAGTTTCCTCACCTATGGGACCACACTCACTTACTCATTAGACCTTACAAACCACATCTCTACATATTCCTGGTGATGTCATCCTCTTCCAGACCCAGGTAATGTTGTGGGTTCCCCAAAAGTCAACTCTTTGCCGGGAGCAAATGCATCAGGTGTTGTGAATGTGTGTGTGTGTATTCTGTACATAGCCTGAAAATGAACATGTCTGCACATTCCCTGTGGCTCTATGTATATAGCTCTGTGACAAATGCACAAGAGCAGCTGCATGTTGAGATGCAGCACAGAGTGTAGCAGTCAAGGCAGGACAGGTGGACACAAGGCAGCATAAGTGTGCTGCACATATTGAGATGCAGTTCATCGTCTGTGCAGTATTTTGGTCATGGCTGTCACAAAAGGTTACTTAGAAAATCCTGGATCAGAGTCTGACTCGGATATGAGTTTTGTCAATGTGTAGGAGTGAATACATATGAAAATATGATTTTACTTCTGAGCAATCTGATGGAAGGTACAAGAATTATTTCAAATCAAGCAATCAATTTGAAGATGTGCAGTTTCATATCCCCTCAAGGATGTAAGACATGACTGCCACACTGAGCCACATGTGCAGATAACTGTTTTCCACCATCTGCACAGTAACACAGACAATACCTGCACTGTGCAGATCTCTGCTTGTTGATGTGTGTGTTTACATTTAAAATGGTGTGATGCAATTTTTTATCCTGCTCTGTGCTGTATCTCAAGGTGTGTGCACCCTCCCTTGGGTAACAGATGGCAGGAAATTATCAATTTTTATCCTGCTCTGTGCTGTATCTCAAGGTGTGTGCACCCTCCCTTGGGTAACAGATGGCAGGAAATTATCAAAGTGCCAGTGTGTTGACAGCCCAGCTGACTGCTGTTACCTATCATGATATCAAGTTCCTAATGTTCTAGGTACTAATTGTTAGGATGATACATAGCATTCTTGATTCTTATTTATAAGTTGGATACTAATCACTCATTAATATTGTAGTTAAATACCCAAAAGCAATTACTCGTGTAAAAAAAAAAAATACCAGTGTCCATCACCACAGCCCTTCTACTGCCTCAATGGAGCCTTGTCAATCTGTGATACACTCAAACTCTTATATCCTGGAACTTCCACAAACAATGGTGCTAAAAAGAATTTGTTGATAAAATATTTCCAACTTCAAACAACACAATGTTTCATTTCTGAAAATGTAGCATTCTTCATAGGACACTATATATTGAGATATATTCTGTTTTTTCTTACCTACTAGCAAAAATTTGTTTATATACCTTCATCTATTTATCCCTCCAAATATTGCAGACTATTTCTTGTATCTTGTAGCAAGTATTCAAGCATGTATGTCACAATACACACACACACTACACATCACATTGTGTAGTAGTAAGCATGCTTTGGCTCACAACCAAGAAGGCCTGTGTGACAAGGCAAATGGGTGACTGTAGCCCCTGTTCACCTAGCAGCAAGTAGGTACAGGATGTAACCCAAGGAGTTGTGACCTCACTCCCTTGATGCATGAGTGGTCTCAATCCTACTCAAATATTGGTCAGTACAAGCTCTGAGCTCTTTCTGTGGGGGAACAGCTGACTGGGTGACCAGCAGACAACCGTAGTTGAACAACACATACACACATACAGTGTAGTGGTCAGCATGCTTGGCTAACAACCAAGAAAGCCCAGGTTCAAATCCCAGGCATGGCAAGGCAAATGGGTGAGCCTCTTAATGTATAGCCCCTGTTCACCAAGCAACAAGTAGGTATTAGATGTAACCCGAGGGATTGTGACCTCACTGTCCCAGTGTGTGGTGTGTGAGGGATCACAGTCCTACCCAAAGATTGGTCAATATGAGCTCTGAGCCCTTTATGTAGGGGGAACATCTCACTGGGTGACAACAGACGACCATAGGTGAACGAAACAACAAAATTGCTGACTAGCTCTCCCCAAGCTATGGTGTACAGGTGCATCATGAGGTGTAAGATATTAAAGACATTAAACTTAATTTCTCCTTCCACAAATTAACTGTCCATGATATGCTTCCTAAGGTAACTCTTCACGATGACAAAAGTAGGCAGTGTTTCCTCTTTAACATGACTGTCATCCTCTAATGCAACCCAAGTTTGCATATCATGCATTAACAATGAGTGAGAGATATTAATTAGAGTATATTAACTTTTTATAATGCTAGCAAGACAACTACTCAATCACCTCCAGATCAATGAAGTTACTCTCTCCACTGGAGCTGCTTCTGGCCTGCTGGAAGCCATCCACATACAGCATGCCATCC
This sequence comes from Scylla paramamosain, assembly GCF_035594125.1. Lineage (NCBI taxonomy): Eukaryota > Metazoa > Arthropoda > Malacostraca > Decapoda > Portunidae > Scylla > Scylla paramamosain. The sequence goes on from NC_087183.1 coordinate 6,805,665, forward strand.
TCTCCACGTCGCTCCATCACTGCGTTGTGCCACACCCCATCATTAAAGGACTGCTCAGTTCTCATAATAGCTGCACCCATCCCAGGGTTGAAGCTGAACACCAACTGCAGGAAATATTTCATGTTCAAATTTCTATATATATAAATATTTCTGATGTCTTGTCCTCTTCCAGGAATTTCAGTTTAGAGGAGCCACAGCAATAAAAAATTCTCTATCATAGCCCATTCCCTGTCTGCCAAAGACTTCTGACATGTAACTTCATTTATCATCAAAATACAATGAAGTATTTCTTAAAAATCAACAACATTTAAATTTTACCCTGTTGGAGTGTAACAAATTTTTGCCTGTTGGAGTACAACACTATTAATTTAGTGCTAATATAGCTTGGTTTGGCCATGAAACTGCTATAAGCATACATGATGTCCAGCATATACATTCCATAATGGTCATAGGCTTGAACAATGGTGGTGTTATTCACTTTTACATTAACAAAGTCACTTTGCAGCAGCCTCCAGCATACATCCTATCAAACAGGGATTTGGTCTGTTTGCAATCAAGGTCAAACTGGTATGTTAGCTGAGAAAAGAAAATGACAGATTCCAAAAAATTTCTAAGCAAAAAATTTCTCTTACCTTGCCATCCTTAATATAAAAAGCAATGTAGTCAAGATGATCCTTTCTTGAAGCATAGAAAATAATGCTGTTATTGGAAATTGTCTTGAAACCAAAGGAGAACTTGAAGTCTCCCCTTGCACTGTCTGGCAGGGCTTGGAATTCAATCCTACTGTTGCGTTTGCTCCCTGAAAATTAAATTCCTTAAGCAAATGTTTGTAAAGACAGAATCTTACAATAAAACTTGTAGTGAATGTATTATAATAAATATTTAAATAATTCTTAGAACATTCTGGGTAATACAAAGAATTACATTATCCCCAACAAGAATAAAACAATTTTGTAATAACTAAGAACATAAAACAATGGTTTGTTTTACAGCTATAAAATTATCCAATCACTTTAAACTTTTGGTAGAGTGTAGGGCATACCTAAATATTTTTTCCTCCTTTTTGAATCATTATTATATCAAATATGAACACCAAATATGATCAATTCAAATTTGATTAAGCATGCTTTAATCTTGGAGAGATACAGCCAACAAAGGCTACATGCAAGTTATCACTTAATCCAGACCAATACATCTCTGCCAAAACATAAACATGTTAAACCATATGAGCTGTATTATTTCTTGCACAACAAAAATAAAGGCCAAAAGAAGTTTGTTACAGAAACAAAATCAAACACTTATTGCCAGTATATGTGTGATTTGTGATTTTCAGAATAATCTATGAACTACCAAACCTGGTTGGTTACTCAAGTCTGTGAGCACACAATCAAACACCATCTATATACTCACCAAAGTCAAAACCGTTGTGGTCATCTTCATCTATGGGTTTAAGGTTAATGGTGATTTACAAGGAACAATAATAACAGTACAACATTAGTTTAATCCTTGCAGTATTGCAACAGCTTACTACTGTCATAGATGATGCTACTAAAATTATATGTTTTGTAAACTTTATATCAAACTATTTTTCAATGTTTGACCAATTACTTTTAGAATACACTGACTGTATGTGTATGTAAGATTATTATATGGGTGAATATATTTATACCCATACATATGCATATACACACAGCTATTTGTTTATTTAAATCACCAAAAAATTAATATGGAGACTGAGAAGGCACAACACTAGACTGAGCCTCTAATGGAGCACTCAAGGTAAACAACACTGTCAGTCAAACCAGGATGATGATCAGACTCAGGTAGAATTAAATGGAACTTGACCCTTCAGTCACTTCACAAGTAAATATAAACATCACAATCAAGCAGTAACTCATTTCTTCTGTATCCTACATTTCCAGTAAGTCCCTTCTTGACAATGGCCACCAAAAAACCATCTGTTTGGTCTTGTTTACACATTCTTCTCTCTCTCTCTCTCTCTCTCTCTCTCTCTCTCTCTCTCTCTCTCTCTCTCTCTCTCTCTCTCTCTCTCTCTCCACCCTGTCCTCTCATTTTTAGGGTAGGCTTTCATTTTTCACCCTCACCATTAACTTCAACTTTTATGTTCTTATTATTCACTTTGCTAACTGATAAAATTTAGTAAAGAACATTACCAAGATTGTCTTTCATTCTGAATTTAAATGTGTTTGTCCAAAGATGCAAAAAAAGTACTGTATTCCTTGTACTCACCAAATCTGTATCCCTCGCTTAAGGGAACATCTTCCTCTTCTGGCACCAGTGGCAGGGCACAGCTGTCCATGGGCACAGCCTCTTCAGTTGTAGTAGTTGCCTCAGTCACTACTGAACAAAATGAAGCATTTATCGTAACTTTTGCTTTTACACCCACTCACCTTAAAAACAATGATTACCATATTTAAATGACAATTAATGCATAAACTAAATATTACCAACAGTGATACACCTTTTTTTATGTACCCAGCCCTTTTCACTTGTGTTGGAAGACATCCATGAAAAATTAAAATATTAGGTAAATTCAAAGGGAATCAGTAACTACAATAATAACATATAACTATAACAATATATTAAAAGATTATCATACTATTTTTCAATATTTAAAAGTTCAGAGGATTAATTCATGTATATGAATCTTGTAAAAAAAATGCCATACCTGACTGCCTTTTTCTATTGCCATACCTCAGCCATTTTATTTATCAATACCTGTTGTTGTTGTAGGTTTTGTGGTTGTAGAGGTAGTGGTGGTGGTAGGAGGAGCAGGAGGGGTATAGTAAGGAGTGGGCTCAGGAGAGGGAGGAGTTTCATCAATCTCTGTCTCCACTGTGGCAATGATGGGTATTTCAGAGCCGTCCTCTACTTCTGGGTCTGATTCACCACCATCATCAAAAGCAGAACAAGCACGCAAGGCAAAATTAAATATTTGAGAGGGAAGATGAAAATTCTTAATACAGCCATGAAGTGAAGGAAAGGTTGTTTTGTATCAATGCAGAAATAGAAAGGTTATGCTCTTAAACTGGAAAAAAAGGTAGTTACAAATGGGAGGAAAAGAACTCCTTTGTTCTAGAAGTCTAAAGCTTTCACTTTTAAAATAACAAGAAAACATTTCATCTAGACTTGCTTTCACTTCACAGCCACAGCACTAGTGACATCTATGCCTTGTATGGGCATACAAGATGTGAGTTTGTGAGCCAAAGCACACATTTACTGACACTCAACAAAGAGTATCATTTGCTAAGAGTTAATGCAATTATGCATACTATAAAGGATCTTTAAAACATTAACCATGCCAAAGAAAACTGGACACAAGTTGGATCTAATGTCTATGGAAAAAAAAAAAAAAATTAAATCAAGTATTTTGTTGTAAACAACAGAGAAATGAAGAGTATTATAATGAGTAACTCTGAGTAGGACAGAGATAGATGGGCCATCTCACACTGGCATCCAAAGGGAGACCATTGTGAGACATGTAACTTTGCCAATCAGACAAAAGCAGAGTTCACCCAGAACATACTTTCTCCAGGTTAAGAAAAATAATAATTATGATAAGTGATCAAACAGTCAAAGTATATATAAATAAATAAAATAAATCTTAGATGAAATGTTACAAAATTAAATTTACATGTAAAAGTTTTATAAAACACTCACATAATCTAAGAAGTGATAAATTAGATGATGGGTTAATGGAAACAAAGTCAACTTAGTATCCATTTCCCCAACACAATGCAGAATTTAAAGCTAAATGCCAAGAACATGTTTTTATTAGCAAACTAGCTCACTTGAAAAGGCATGTAAAAGAGCAAATTAACTCTGGCAATATATGTTTTCCCATTTCTTCTTACCTACTGATGGTCGGGCAAATATGGAGGTGCTCTTCTGTAGTGGACACTGCTGGAACACTGCATTGAGTACGCTCTGACTCTCAACAAAGTTCACTACCTTGCCATTGAGTGTTGCATCTCCAATACATCCAATGAAATTGGTGCCAGTGGCTTGTGACAGCTTCTGGTCAGACACACCACCAAAGAACACAGGCCCATCAAAGCGCTCGGCCTCCTGTGGCACCTGCACACTGGAAGTAACAAAACACATCCAACAAGGTCAACATGTAACAAAGGAAATAAACCATAAATAGAAAAAATATATACATCTAGCACAACTTCAGAAGTACCATAGTTTTAAATGTTATGACACTCAGTTTGCTTACCTATAGGTTTTAAAATCATCAATGTCAAGGCGCAGTTGATTGTGTTCACGTGTGGCTATGACCACATGCCACTCACTATCATTGTATTTATCGTATGATCCTGAACAAAATTACAAGTGTTAATCATATGTTATGAAAGACATTATTTGATCATATTTCATTCTGAAAGGAACATATTAATAATCTGTCAACCTATACTACCTAAACATGATATTACATATAACAGAAGACCTTGAGACTGTATTACTACTTACATTTCATCAAAAAAACACAAACAATGTAATCTAATTTCATATGAACAACTCACCTGTGTTCAGCTCTCCCCCTGGCGCATCTCGAAGGATAAGGGTACCGTCAACAAGAGACAGAGATAAGTAACTGTTCAGGTTTTGTGTGGCTGCATAAAATATGAGACCATTAGGCTTGTTAGTCTTGAACTTGAATACAAGCTGAAGGCCATTCTCTTCTGGGCTATTAAACTGTACATAGCCAGGAGCATGTTCATCCCAGGACACTAGACTTGCAACCTGTAGGAAAGAAAGAAAGCTAATGCTACCACTGGAAAAATATTCAAGGAAAATCCTCAGTTATTTTTAACTGCTGCTGGTAATGGGGATAGGAGAAGTAACAGAAAATGCCATCCAGGAAAAATAGGGAGGTTTTAGAAAGAGAAGAGACTGTGTAGACTAGATTTTTACAATAAGGCAGTTATGTGAAAAGTTTTGGAGAAAGGGGAAGGAAATCTCTTTGGCATCCATGGACTTGGAGAAAGCATATGATAAGACGGCAGGAAAGAACTATGGCATGATGAAAGTATAGAAGCTGGAGGCAGGTTGCTGGAAAGAATGAAGTTTCAAGTTTCTATAAAAATAGCAGGGCATGTGTGAGAGTTCTTCCTATTCTGAGAATGTTGGTGTAAGGTTTGTGTGATGTACTAATGTCACTGTGGTTGTTCAGCTCATTTGGACGGTGTAGCAGAGAAAGTGGATATGAATGTGCTAGGCAGAGGCTTGATTCTGATCAGTGAGGAAGAAAAGGTATGGGATCCACGTCAGCTACAATTTGTTGATGATACAGTTTTGGTGGCTGACTCAGAGGGGGTAGTTGGATAGACTGGTGGAGAAGTTTGGGCATGTTTGTAGGAGGAGGAAGATAAAAGTGGATGTTGGTAGAGAAATTATATGGTTAAGAGCAAGGTGGTGAAAGTATGGATGTAAGGAAAGGAGAACAGCTGAAATAGGTGGATTGTTTCAAGTATTTTTACAGTGAATGGAAGAGTTAAGACAGGCAAATACAGGATAAAGGTAACAGGAAAAACACTTCATAGACTGAAAAAGATCTTTAAGCAAAGGACACTGGATATAAGTATAAAGAGAGGGTTGTGCAAGGGAACAGCAGTGTCCTCTGTGCTGTACAGTGCTGAAACATGGAGTAGTGGAAAAGAAACTGTTGAATGTAATGAAAACAAATTGTTTGAAGAGTATGTGTGGAGTAACACTGAAGGACAGAATAAGAAATGAGGAGGTAAGAAGAACTGGTGTTTTGAGAGGATTGACTGGATGGGCAGATCAGTGTTAAGATGGTTTGTGTGTATGGAAAGAATGAAGGACAGTAAACTAGTAAAGAGAATAATAAGGTCAGATGTGTGATGAAAGATTAAGAGGAACATCTTGCCTGAGTGGATAAACTGTGTGAAAAGAACACTGAATGAGAGAGGAAGACTGTGCAGCAAGGAAGAATAATTGTGCAAGATAGAGGTGAATGGAAAGTGACAGTAATGAGTGCATGAAAATAATACAGTCTATAGAGGTGAATGGAAAGTGACAGTAATGAGTGCATGAAAATAATGCAGTATATAGAGGTGAATGGAAAGTGACAGTAATGAGTGCATGAAAATAATGCAGTCTTGTTGAGAGGGTATGGGCACACTTGGTAGGGACCATTGATATATGGACCATGTTAAGGTGCAAAGCACTCCGTAGGTGCTGGGTAAGGAAGAGTCTCGTTATGAAAGAGCAGGGGTTAACCAGTGTGTGCTGAAAATAATGCAGTCTCGTTGAGGGGGTATGGGCACACTTGGTAGGGACCATTGATATATGGACCATGTCAAGGTGCAAGGCACTCTGTAGGTGCTGGGTAGGGAAGAGTCTTGTTATGAAAGAGCAGGGGTTAACCAGTGTGTGCTGTTGGGCCTTGCTGTGTAAATATTTAGTCATCTATGCAATGGGGTGTAGTAGGGTAATCCATGGTACTATCCCTTTCAACCAGGGGCTGATAAGGCTGTGGTCCATGAAACTATCCCTTTCAACCAGGGGCTGATGGAGCTAAGAGTGTGAATGATGTACATATAAATGTGTGGGTTTGCTGGCCTGGGAGATAGATTAATCATCTAAAATGTATTTTTTGTTGGATTTTTCTCACAAATTATAACAGAAAATAGGCATGGTTGTTGTTTACATGAATCAATAAATTAATTTTTCATATTCTAATGTGTAGAGCTGTTCTATAAAACTGTTTTCACACAATGTGCTCAACTCACCCGGATAGGACAGCCTGGAGCAGCACCAAGGGTCTCCATGCTCTTAGAAAGATCAACTGTTTGCTTGTCAAGTGTCACATCATCAATACAACCACTAAAGTCATTATTAGTAACATCATGGAAGTCATGTTCACCAGGATAACCACCAAAATACATGGCATCGAGTACGTTGGAGAAGGTCTCTGCACTACCAGGTGATTCCTGAATCACAGCTTCTGAGCCAATCTAGGTTATAAAAATAAAAAAATTAATATGGTATTCCCTTTCTTAAACAATTTACATTCTAAGCCAATCTAGGTTATAAAATTAAAAAATTAATACAGTATTCCCTTTCTTTAAACAATTTACAAAGTAATTAGGAAATACTCTCAAGAATAAGCAGAACAGCAATAAATACAAGTACTGAAAGCAGCAAATTATGATCATCTATAAACAGACACCTAATGAAAACATGTATATCAAAAAATTTTAATCAAAATAACATACCTTCAAAAATCCCTGCTTCCTATCTCGGGATACCTCCACAACACGGAACTCGCCATCATTGTAAGTTTCTACTGAACGCATGCTGGCAGTTCCAGTGCCAAGGTTGAATTGGAAGATGACATGGCCTTCTTCCATGAATAAGGAGATATACTGACCCTGTGGATGGAAAGGTGAGGAGTGACTAGAATACCTCTCCTTTGATATTCTTAAAGGATACAGACTTTTAGGAAACTGGTAGTTTTCTCTCCAAATGTATCTAGACTCCAGTTCCTCACCAACTCTCATTTAATTTCTCTTCATCTGATTTACTACCATCCCTTCTTATTTTTCTTGTATGAGAACAATAAACACCAAACCAGAATGCAAGCATTTCACTGTAATTGCAAGTACTCACAGGGGCTCCAATGATCATGAAAAGGATTCCATCTTCAGCATAAGTCTTGAATTTCAGCTGAAGACCAAACAACCTCTCAAATCTGTATCCAGTGCCGAGTGCAGCATATCCATCACCATTGAATCTCAGACCCGTCACAGGGAACAGGTTCACAAACTTATCTCTGAAACAACAATTTGGTTGTCATGTTCTTTAACAGTGACCATTAAGTTTAAAACTCCAGCTAGCACATTTTTTGAAGAAGTTCCATAAAGAGAATTTTGATAACAGAACTTTTTAGTAAATATTGCAACTTATGAGAGATTAAAGCTGCTAAATTTACATTTTACATTTTAGAGAGGAATAAAGTAAAAAAGGAATAGTCACACATGGGATATAACAAGAGTGATCTTGTAAAGATTTTTAGAGCTAGTAAGCAGAATAGGCCCAAAAATAATGTTCAAGTTTGATAAAGTCAGATTTAAAAACACAAATTAGTTTTTAAATTGAGTGATACATGAAAGGAACAGGCTCCAGTGTTCTGTCATCTTTTTTGTCAACAGTATCCATATGGTGAAATTATTTGCACTCAATTCTATAATCATAGACGCATAAGTGAAAAAAAAAAAATTGTTGAAAAACTATCATTCCTATAAACTTTCTTATCTGATGGGCAATGATGAAAATCACTAAATATGCAGTGTGAAGTTTCTAAACAATTCATTGTGGCAGAATTTTGGATTTCCATTTTGTTTAAGGGTAAGATCATGATCTTTTTTCATGAAGGTTTTTTGTGAATCTGTGAAATTATAACCCACAGCTGAAAAATACACATTTTATCTCCTCCTTCCAGTGATATATTTACTGAAATCAATACAATAGTGATGAAGTAGACAGAACTGAAAAAACTATTTTGAGATAAAGTTCAAAGGGCACAAAGGTTTTAAACTGCACACCACTTGAACACTAAGGCTCTGCACATGTGGGCAGATGCTGGATTGTTTAGTCACTCAACCCTTTGCTTCTGTGGCCTTTCTGTTTTTTTTTTTTTTTTTTTTTCTCTCCATGTAGGAGGGGCACAGGCCAAGGGCAACAAAAATCCAATAAATAAAAAAAGGCCCACTGAGATGCCGGTCCCTGAATAGGATCCAAAGCAGTAGTCAAAAATTGAAGGATAAGTGTCTTGAAACCTCCCTCTTGAAGAAGTTCAAGTCACAGAAAGGTGGAAATACAGAAGCAGGCAGGGAGTTCCAGAGTTTACCAAAGAAGGGATGAACGACTGAGAATACTAGTTAACTCTTGCATTAGACAGGTGGACAGAATAGGGGTGAGAGAAAGAAGAAAGTCTTGTGCAGTAAGGCTGCAGGAGGAGGAGAGGCATGCAGTAAGCAAGATCAGAAGAGCAGTTAGCATGAAAATAGCAGCAGAAGACATGTAAAGCATACTCCATACATGGACAGATAGGGCCCCTGTACAGAGTTAGCAGCTGGAAGAGTGAGAAAAACTGGCAGAGATGTCTCAGAATGCCTAACTTCATAGAAGCTGTTCTAGCTATAGATGAGATGTGAGGTTTCCAGTTTAGATTATAAGTAAAGAACAGACCAAGGTGTTCAGTGTAGAAGAGGGAGACAGCTGAGCATCATTAAAGACGGGATAGTTGTTTGGAAGGTTGTGTCAAGTTGATAGATGGAGGAATTGAGTTTTTGAGGCAATGAACAATACAAAATTTGCTCTACCCTTATCAAAAACTTTAAAGATCAGAAGTCAGACATTCTGTGACTTCCCTGTATGAACTGTTTACTTCCTGAAGGATTGGATGCCTATGAAAAGACATGGAAAAGTGAAGGGTGGTATCATCAGCATGAGTGGATAGGACAAGAAGTTTGGTTTAGAAGATCATTGATGAATAATAGGAAGAGAGTGGGTGACACGACAGAACCCTGAGGAACACCACTGTTAATGGATTTAGGAGAAGAACAGTGACCGTCTACCACAGCAGCAACAGAACAGTCTGAAAGGAAACCTCAGATGAATTTACCAAGAGAAGGATAGAAGCTATAGGAGGTTGGTTTGGAAATCAAAGCTTTGTGCCAGACTCTATCAGAAGCTTTTAATATATCCAAGGCAACAGCAAAAGTTTCACCAAAATCTCTAAAAGAGGATAACCAAGACTCAGTCAGGAAAGCCAGAAGATCACCAGTGGAGTGACCTTGACAGAACCCATACTGGCAATCAAATAGATGGTTGTGAAGTGATAGATGTTTAAGAATCTTCCTGTTGAGGATAGATTAAAAAAACTTTAGATAGGCAAGAAATTAAAGTAATAGGTCAGTAGTTTGTGGGGTTGGAACAGTCACCCTTTTAGGAACAGGCTGAATGTAGGCAAACTTCCAGAAAGAAGGAAAGGTAGATGTTGACAGACAGAGCTGAAAGAGCATGACTAGGCAAGGTGCAAGCACGGAAGCACAGTTTCAGAGAACAATAAGAGGAACCTGTAAGCCTCCCAAGGATTTAGGCCAGCAAGGGCATGGAAAACCTTATTGCAAAGAATTTTAATAGGTAGCACAAAGTAGTCAGAGGGTGGAGGAGAGGGAGGAACAAGCCCTAAGGTTTTAGCAAAGGTTTTAGCGAAGAGTTCAGCTTCACAAATAGATGACATGGCAGTGGTGCCATCAAGTTGAAATAGAAGGCAAGATGAAGGAGAGAAAGATGAAGAAACAGTTAATGGAGATATTTTTGGCTAGGTGTCAAGTCATGAGAGGAGTTAGATCTTGAAAGATTTTGACTAGTCGGAGAATAGACTTGGCATGATTCTGGACAGAAATATAAAGTGGATGAGATTCTGGTGATAGAAGGCTCAAGTAGCTTTTGTGGGCTACCTCTCAATCATGTATAGCATGAGAGCAGGCTGTTTTAAACCAAGATTTGAAAAGTTTAGGTCAAGAAAAAGAGTCAGGAATGTACGCCTCCATGCCAGACACTATCACCTCTGTTATGTGTTCAGCACATAAAGACAGGTCTCTGACACTGAAGCAGTACTCATTCCAAGGAAAATCAGCAAAATACCTTGTCAGGTCCCCCCCAACTAGCAGAGGCAAAACACCAGAGACAATTCCACTTAGGGGGATCCTGAGGAGGGATTGGAGCGATAGGACAAGATACAGATATGAGATTGTGATTGGAGAAGCCCAACAGAGAAGATAGAGTAACAGCATAAGCAGGATTAGAGGTTAGGAAAAGATCAAGAATATTGGGTGTTCAAGAATATTGGCTGTATCTCCAAGACGGTCAGGAATGCAATTAGGGTGTTGCACCAGTTGCTCTAAGTCATGCAGGATAGCAAAATTAGAAGCTAGTTCACCAGGATGGTCAGTGAAGGGAAAGGAAAGCCAAAGCTGGTGGTTAACACTGAAGTCTTCAAGAATGGAGATTTCTGCAGAAGGGAAGAGAGTCAGAATGTGCTACACTTTGGAAGTTAAGTAATCAAAGAATTTCTTATAGTCAGAGGAGTTAGGTGAGAGATATACAGCACAGATAAATTTAGTTTGAGAGTGACTCTGTGGTTGTACCCAGATGGTGGAAAACTCAGAAGATTCAAGAGCATGGACATAAGAGCAGGTTAAGTCATTGTGCACATAGATGCAATGTTCAGTTTTGGATTGAAAATGAGAATAGAGAAAGTAGGAAGGAACAGAAAAGGGACTACTGTCAGTTGCCTCAGACACCTATGTTTCAGTGAGGAAAAGAAGATCAGGTTTAGAGGAGAGGTGTTGTTCTACAGATTGAAAATTAGATGTAAGAATGCAAATGTTGCAGAAGTTAATGATGAAAAAGTTAAGGGGAGTGTCAAGACACTTAGGGTCAATACCAGAAGAGCAGTCCAACCTGGGGACATTTGTGGTCCCCTCCCCAGATGGGGACTCCGAGGTTGATGTAAGAGTCACCATGATAATTTTGAATTTTGAATGAAGTGTGTGTGTGTAATTAGGTACTTGTAGTTTTGTGTTGAAGGAAGAGAGTTGTCTTTAGGGGGCAGGCTGCATTTGCCCCTTTGTACTGTGAGACACACAGGGGAATGTTCAGTGAGGTCACAGCTGGGTTTAATGATAAGTTCACAGCACCCCTTGATCCAGTGCTTTAGACCTCACTAGGAGTAATTATCATTTTGGCAAGTGCCTACTGCATCCTCCTTAAACATGATGCAAACACTACCTTTACATCATTCAGGAGCAACTCACTCTAGAAACCAATATTTGGAGTTCCTCTTCAGATAACATCTAATTATGTGTGATGTCCTTTTTAAAGACTAGATAAAGTAATGGATAGGGATGATGGGTGGATATGGGCATATATGCTTTATACAGTGACTGCTACAAGTAAGCCTGCTAGCTTCTTTCAGCTCCCCTTTGGTCCTTGTTTTCTTAATCTTATGACAAATCAACCAATAGGGATATGTACCATATTTCTTTGAGTACAGGTCAACTCCTGATTTCTAGCCAGAAAATTAGAGTATGCTATACTTTTTGTATATAGAACAATCTTTTTAAAGTGATTGTGTTGGCCAGTTCCCCCATGCCTTATTTACCTATTGACCTCAAACACAACACAGTCCACACTCAAGCACCTGGGCTGAAACTCTAATAAGTGTACCAATCAGTTGACACTAGTGCAGTATTTCCCAACCTGGGAGAAATTTTAGGATTCCAGGGGAAATCTATTGAGGGAAATAAAAAGAACTAGCTAATGACTGACAGAAAGAAAATCTCATATAATGTGGCAGCTGACTTTTCTTCAAGTACTATATACAAATACAAATAAAAATTAATGCCATGATTACCTTTAGTAGTGACTATGTATGATCATTTTGGTTGAAATTCCATAATTCTCTTTTGAGAGTTTTTACTTTTTCCTTGTCACTCTATGAAGGGGGGAAATCCAAATAGGTGAACTGGGGGTTGAAGGGGGGAAAAGACAGAAAAAAGGCTGGGAACCACTGCTCTAGTGTTAATGAGGCCACTCACCCACCTCCTGACTTTGAACCAGTGTCAGGTCAGGTGTTGATCTCTCCCACATTCTCCCTTGACAACAAAGACATACAAATGGTATGTATATATATATATATATATATATATATATATATATATATATATATATATATATATATATATATATATATATATAATATGCTGGACTCGTATACAGAATGCATGTTCTCACTGCAAGTATCACACATTGCACGATGGGAGAAATGTTGTTTCCAAAAATCCACTCTATATGACCATGTATCACATCACTCATATCAACAATTCAGAGTTGGGCAAAAGCACAGAGCTTGCAGTAAGCACAATCCCCCTGCACAGAGCATGCCACCTGCTTGCATATTTTTGAAAGGTGGCAAGGTTTTTCTCCCATGGAAGCTAACTCCTGACTGGCTACTGCCTGCCTGCCTCCTCCTCCTCTCTCTCTCTCTCTCTCTCTCTCTCTCTCTCTCTCTCTCTCTAAGGTACTAAGATAAATAGGGAAGGTATTGTGTTGTGTTACTTGACAAATAGCTTCATCTTTTTCTTTTCCTATGATACCCCATCATTCTCTCTCTCTCTCTCTCTCTCTCTCTCTCTCTCTCTCTCTCTCTCTCTCTCTCTCTCTCTCTCTCTCTCTCTCTCTCTCTACTACACTGCAGATTTAAACAGACAAGTGATGTGGTGCTGTATATGCTGAATGTGAAAATCTTAATGGGTTTTTATATTTATATGGGTATTTGTACATATACAGTAACCTAACTCCTCTCTCTCTCTCCCCACCATCTGTCTTTCTACCCTCTTTTCTCCCCTCTCTCCCTCCCTCCCTCTATCTCCTTTCTCTCATCTTCCCTATATATATATATATATATATATATATATATATATATATATATATATATATATATATATATATATATATATATATATATATATATACAGTTAGCGCGGACCGTAGTGCAAACTTCAGAAAAAACTCAATTTCATTTATTAAAAAAATCCAAAAAATAAAATAAAAACCTACACTTCAAAATTACTTGGGGATCGGGAAGCCCTTGGCCTTAATGACCTGTTTAAGTCTGTTTGGGACTGAATCGGCCAAATTCTGACAGTGGGAAGCAGGTATTTCATCCCAAACCTTCTGAATGGCTAATTCAAGCTTAGGAATAGTTGATGTGTCCTCCTGACGAAGGCGTGCCTTCATGATGCCCCACAAGTTTTCAATGGGGGAAATATCGGGTGACTGACCAGGCCAATCCCTTATATACTCAACTTCACAATCATTGAGCCATTTTTTTGCCGCCTTAGAGGTGTGGCAAGGGGCGCCGTCCTGCTGCAGGATCTCACATCCGGTTTTTGCAAAACACTCTCCCAAATTCTCCTGCAGAAGTTTAATATAGCGCTCTGAGTTGACAGTCTGGCCCTTAGGGAGTATTGCAAGGTTTCCCAAACCACCATAGCCAAAGGCACCCCAAACCATGAGATAGGGTGGGTGTTTAACACTTGTCACCGTCAGGCGTGGGTCACATGCTGACGCAGCAGGAGACTTCCACACCTTCTTTCCCTTGCTCTCGCTGATACAAAAGATCGCCTCATCAGTCCAAAGTACCATTCTCCAGGCTGTAATGTCCCAGTCTTTGTATTCTTTGGCAAATTTGACGCGTCGAGCCCTTTGTCGGGCAGTGACCAAGGGCTTAACACGTGCTTTAACTTTCGAGTAATTTAAGCGCTTCTGAATATTTTCTTGAATTGTCCTAATAGAGACTCCTCCAAGAAGTTTAGGGTTCTTTTCCTTCAATTCCTTTGCAGTAATAGAAGGTTGGAGGTCCAATTGACGCTTTACAAGCCTTAAAGCCTTTGGAGATATAGCAAGGGCCTTGCCCCCAGCATGTTTGTGGGTGGGCACAAAATCACCCTTGCCACCCACACGCCATTTATTAAGGAGTCTGGACACAGTTGATTCTGTCAATCCAACTAAATGGGCTATTTCTCGATTATTTTTACCTACTTTGTGGAGTTCAACAACTCTCACGACATCATCATGCTTTGTACGGTTTCCAGGCATCATGCAAAGAGCATAGCACGCCCAAAAGGACAGCAAAAATAATGGTAAAAGCTAAAGAAATTCTGAGACAAAGCCAGGAAAAACGAACTCTCCGCTGGCCAGTAACACACTGAGACCGAGAAACGTGACGCGCGGCGGGTAGGAGTGTTGGGGAAGGATGCCGGTTAGTCACTTTCTCCCGGCTTGATTTTGGTTACACAGAATCATATGGTTCCCCAAAACGCGGATCGTAGTGCAAACTCAAAAAGTTTGCACTACGGTCCGCGCTAACTGTATATATATATATATATATATATATATATATATATATATATATATATATATATATATATATATATATATATATATATATAGTAACTCCTCTTTCTCTCCCCCCATCTGTCTTTCTACCCCCTTTTTCTTCCCCTCTCTCCCTCCCTCCCTCCCTCCCTCTATCCCCTGTCTCTCCTCTTCCTTTTCTCTACTGCGACACAGCAGATGTAAGCAAAGACATGATGTGGTGCTGCATATGCTGAATATGAAAATCTCTAATGTTTTTTTTTTTGTATTTTTCACTCTATGGGTGTTTTGATTACATACTAACATATATATATGTATATGGTAACCAAGTCTGTGCATAACATTTCAACAAAGATGGTTAAAACCACATACAAAGTAAATCAAGTAGTCTATTATAAATTCATAAGCTTTATCTGCAAGAAGCACAACACATCTCTTAACTAATAAGTAATTGGTAAAGATTTGTCTTGTTTACTGGTTATTGTAAGTAAATATCTAATTTCTGAAGCCAAAAGATGCTAGTGGCCTTTCCTATCACATTAGGATTCTTGAATTTTTTATCTAAGAAATCTGATCCCTGTGTTTAGTTTGATCCCCAACCTTTTGCCGAAATATTTGGTCTTCAGAATCCAATTTATAATCAAGAAAATACAGCATATCAAAAGCACTGCTATTCTTTTTTAAATAACTATTATAAAAAAGAAATCAAGTTACTGTAAGGAATATGCTAAATAGCAAAAGGTATCAGAACAAATCATATCACTTAAACAAACCTTTGAAGAGCACCTCGCTGATAATTGTTGCTGGTACCATTGGACATGAAGTTCCAGAGACCAACAAATTGATCATTCAGTTGCAGATCTTCCATTTCACCATCAAAGGAAGTGCTGAGGATGTGGCGGTCCACTTCCACTCCAGCCGGGATGCCGCCAACAAAGATCTTACTCACTTTGGGGTCCAGATTGAAAACAGAATACCGTCCCGGCAGCACTCCTTCAATCGGCTCACTGTCCACACCCTCTCGGGACACATCTAGCTTGACCACTTTTCCTATCCTAAATAGCACAAATCATGAATTACTCATAAAGTGTAAAATTTGACTAACATCATAAAAACTTAAACTGGAAATTGCACAAATAACTTTTGGTTCTCTAAAAATCTGCTATGTATATAGCAACACAAACAATGCCTTTCAGTTACAATTACTATAAATAAATTACTATATATGAGCAGTCAAAATGCTAGATTATGAAAATAGTGCTTCATGCTCATACAAAAATGAAATTCTGATAGGTCAATGAGGTAAATTTCTGTGCATCAACCCATAAACTGAGCCTTTTTACTTTGGCTTTTTTCTGTTACAACACTCCTTTTCCATGAACACTTCATTCTTAGCCCATCATAGTACACAATCTGTTATTTTATACAGTACTCATAACATTACAGCTCAGCATTCTTACTTTCATCTGTACAAGACTACATAGGTTTTAAGTAATGTTGTACTATTTTCTCTTAAATCCTTTAGGGAGAATACAATCTAAAACAAATCATGGATGAACATTTAGCATTTCACCTAATGAACACAAGTAAATCACAAGTGTCACATCACACTAGAAAGCATGTTGTCATCTCACCTTTCAACAGTCACTTTGGTCCACACATTGTCAGCCACAAAGAGCTTGTTGTATTCCATTGTGTGTGCACCAGCTCCCAAGTTCATCGTGAGACGCACATAGCCTGCATCCAACTCAAGGGCAAGAAAGTCGTCAGTGGTGGCACGCCGCATACGCTGGTGACCTCCAACTGGTGTGCCCATGAAGAGGATGAGGCCAGATGGCTGGGCAGTCTTGATGAAGGTCGACACCTGGAGTTTTGTGGAATCTTTTATTAGTCTCATGAAAAACTATTCTGCTTTTGTTATTTGATACTGAAAAGAAAATATGGAGTTCTACGTGGTGGACTTCATTATGTTTGAGAGGCATCATTTACCTTTCATTATTCTTAAGAGATCTAGAAGCCAAAGAACTAATATTGATGTTGATCTAGTGTGTGTGTGTAAAAATAATTAATAATTTAAGATTTATTTATTTGGCAGCCTTACTGGCTCAAATTTAAACATTAACCCTAAGTCAGTATTTACTTTATGATACTTAGGCTGCCACATGGCACTGACAACTTGTAAGACCAAACCCAGGATGATTGGATCATCCTGTGTTTCTTTTCATGACTCCTGACTTACACCAGGTACTTAAGCACTGCTATGTGTACAGGAGCTACAAAACAAAGGAGTCCGCCCAAAGACTCCTGACCTGGTCCAGGAATCAAATTCAGGACCTCTTGGCTGTGAATCAGGTGTGCTGTACACACACACACACACACACACACACACACACACACACACACACACACACACACACACACACACACACACACATACACACACTCAAGTTGATGGAAGAACTTGATGTAAATAAAGCAACTGGTCTAGATGGAGTATCAAACTGGATATTGAAAGAATGCAGAGAACAACTGGCTGATAAAATTCACAGCATGGTGGTGACATCACTGTTGCAGGAAAGAGTACCAGGAGACTGGAAGAGAGTGAATATTACACCTATATTCAAAGGAGGAAATAAGGGAATCCCACTAAATTATAGACCAGTGTCATTGACTAATGTTGTAGGAAAACTATGTGAGAGAACTATAAAGGAAAGATGGATGGAACACTTGGAAAGAGATAAAGTTTTGGTAAATTGTCAATTTGGATTTAAAAGGGAAAGATCATGCTCCATGAATTTAATTTCCTTTTATTCATGGGTAGTCGATATTGTGCAAGAGAGAGAGACAGATGGGTGGATGGTGTCTTAGACTTGAAGAAGGCTTTTGACAAAGTAACACACCAAAGACTGCTATGGAAGATAAAAAATTATGAAAGCATTGGAGGAAGACTGCTGGAGTGGATGGAGAATTATCTGGATGACAGAGAGACGAGAACTGTAATACAAGACCAAAATTCATCTTGGCTGAAAGTAACTAGTGGTGTCCCACAGGGATCAGTGTTGGGACTGATAATGATTGTGATATATGTAAATGACATGAATGAAGAAATAAATAGCTATATGAACTTATTTGCAAATGATCCTAAGCTGATGAAAAGGGTAGAAAATGTAAATGACCGTATAACACTGCAAGATGATTTAAATAACATAAATAGATGGAGTAAATCTTGGCAAATGGAATTCAATTTAAGTAAATGTAAAGTGATGGAGTTTGGTAAGAGTGAAAAAAAAAAACAATATCATTATGAGATGGATGGTGTGAAGTTAAAGAAATCAAAAGAAATAGATCTGGGAGTAACAGTTACTGAAAATTTGACTCTGGACAGACCCACAGATAAAATTACTGGAGAGATGATGAATTTGTTAAAAAGAGCATTCTTAAATGGCATTCTCATATTTGGATGAAGGAATGATAAGACCAAGATTGGAATATGCAGCAATGGTGTGGTCTCCCCATACATGGAGGAATATAATAAAACTGGAAAGAGTACAGAGCAGTCACTAAGATGGTTGGTACCTAAGATAGTTGAGAGTTGAGAAATTCAACCTATGAAGAGAGATTAAGAATGTTGGAAATTCTTACCATTGAAAATAGGAGAGAGAGAGAGAGAGAGAGAGAGAGAGAGAGAGAGAGAGAGAGAGAGAGAGAGAGAGAGAGAGAGAGAGAGAGAGAGAGAGAGAGAGAGAGAGAGAGAGAGAGAGAGAGAGAGAGAGAGAGAGAGAGAGAGAGAGAGAGAGAGAGAGAGAGAGAGAGAGAGAGAGAGGGAGGGAGGGAGGGAGGGAGGGAGGGAGGGAGGGAGGGAGGAGGGAGGGAGGGAGGAGAGGGAGGGAGAGAGAGAGAGAGAGAGAGAGAGAGAGAGAGAGAGAGAGAGAGAGAGAGAGAGAGAGAGAGAGAGAGAGAGAGAGAGAGAGAGAGAGAGAGAGAGAGAGAGAGAGAGAGAGAGAGAGAGAGAGAGAAAGAAAGTAGAAGAAAATTAAGAAGAAATTGAAAGTGAAATTGAAAGTGAAGAAATTAAGAAACTCAAGGAAGAGAACAAAAAGCTAGAGAAAACTTTGCAAGAGAGAGAGGTTAGATTTGAAGAAATAAAGGAGTTAGTGACAGAGGAAGTCAAAAGTTGGAAAGAAGAGAGAGAACAACAAAAGGTGAACATAGAGGAGATATTAAGGCAACAGCAACAGGAACACAATAAGGATATGGAAAACCAAATGATTAAAATAATAAAGGATAAATAATGATAACAGAAATCAAAAGGTGAACATAGAGGAGATATTAAGGCAACAGCAACAGGAACACAATAAGGATATGGAAAACCAAATGATTAAAATAATAAAGGATAAATAATGATAACAGAAATAGTACCACAGGAGGAAAAAGTGTTGCACAGGAAAGAACAATACAGAAATGGGAGACAAAACTATGTTAAGGCAAACTTTGCAGAGCTTAATAAATCTTATGGAAAAAATGGACTGGAAAGAGCTATTTGAAGATAAAATAGTGCAAGAAAAATTTGAGATATTTTTTAGCAAGTACAGAGAGGGGGTGCAACAGTTTGTGCTAAGTTATAAAGTGAAAATCAGGAAGCATGAAAGGTATAATACCAGGTGTGTAGAAGCAAAAAAGAAAAAAGGGCAAGGCATGGAAGAAAATGATGAGACAAATGAACAGAAATGCTAGAGAAGAATACAGAAAGGAAGGAATGAATATAGTATAATAAGGAAAGAAGAAAGAAACTTTGAAAGAAACAGAGTAAGAAAGTGCAAGGAAAAACCCAAACTCTTCTACAGATACATAAACAGGAAAATGAAACATAAAGATGGCATAAACAAGTTAAAAAAGGAATGAAGAATTTATGAAACTACTGAGATGAGTGAAGTAATGAAAGAGAGTTTTCAATCTATGTTTACAAAGGAAAACCAAATTTGTGGCACCGAAAGTCATATCACAGGATGAAGGAATACAGGAGATACAAGTAAAGAGACAAGAAATCAAGAAACTGCTGGAAGAGCTGGATATTACAAAAAGCTATGGGACCAGATCAAGTAAATGAATTGGTATTAAAAAGAATGCAGAGAACAAATGGAAGAACCAATATGGGATATAATTAACAGCTCGTTGAGAGAAGGAAAAGTACCAAGGGAATGGAAAAGAGCTAACGTAGTGCCAATATACAAAAGGGGAAATAAAATGGAACCATTAAATTATAGACTGGTGTCACTAACAAGTATTGTGAGTAAGCTTTGTGAAATAGGGGTTAAAGACAGATGGGTGGAATATCTAGAAGATGAAAAGATAATTACAGAAAAGCAATTTAGATTCAGGAATGGGAGATCCAGAGTCACAATTCTAATAAGCTTCTATACAAGAGTAATTGATGGAATGCAGGAGAGGGGCGGATGGGCTGATGCAGTATACCTGGATCTCAAAAAAAAACATTCGATAAAGTTCCCTACAAAAGCCTTATATGGAAGCTAGAGAATAGAGGAGGACTAAACAGAGCAACATTGAGATGGATGGAGGATTATTTACAAGGGAGGGAATTGAGAACAGTCATCAGAGACACTAATTCAAGTTGGCATAGAGTGACAAGTGGGATTCCGCAAGGATCTGTGTTGGCACCTATTATGTTTCAAATATATGTAAATGATATGACAGAGGATCTAAATAGTTATATAAACCTTTTTGCTGATGATGCAAAAATAATGAAAATAATACAGGATGAAAATGACTGCAAGGAGTTACAAAAGGATACTGACAAGATGCATGCATGGAGCCAAAGATGGAAACTAGAATTTAATGCCAGAAAATGCTGTGTTGGAAATAGGAAAAAGTAAAAAAGAGCCCTTCATGGAAATACAAAATGGGAGGAGAAATAATAATGAAAAGTAATGTAGAAAAAGATTTGGGAGTAATGATCCAGGATACACTATCACCTGAAAAACACATAAATGGGATATTCAGCTCTACATACAGCTTGTTAACAAACATTAAGGTGGTGTTTAACTATTTTTACAAAGAAACGATGAAGAAAATTATAACAAGCATGATGTCCTAAATTGGAATACACAGCAATAGTTTGGGTTCCACATAGAAAAAAAAAGTATACGGAAACTGGAAAGAATACAGAGGATAGCAACAAAGATGGTACCAGAATTGAAAGACTTAAGCTATAAAGAAAAACTTGGAGATGGTTTTACCAACACTACAAGAGAGAAGAGAAAGAGAACACCAGATAACAATGTACAAATTAGTAAACAATATAGAAAAATAGACAGAAATGACTTGGCACTAGAGAGACAGATGTGGGGCATGGGAAAAAAATAAAGAAGAGTGGATGTTCAAGCTACATAAAAAAAATGCAGCTTCCTTTATAGAAATATTGAAATCTGGAATGATTTGAAGGAAGAGATGGTTGCAGCAAACAGTGTATGCATGTTTAAAGAGAAACTGGATGAATATAGTTATGGAGACATGAGCTTTGGCTCATGCCTTGTACAATACAACTAGGTAAATATAACTAGGTAAATACACTACATAGTGTTGCAGTCAGCACACTTGGCTCACAACTGAGAAGGTCCAAGTTTGAGTTCCAGACACAGTAAGACAGATGGGAGAGCCTCTTCATGTGTAGACCCTGTTCACCCAGCAGCTAATAAATATGGAATGTAAGACAAAGGGCTATGACCTCTTTCCCAGTGTGTGGCATGTGAGCATTCTAAGTCCCAACCAAAGATTGGTCAATATGAGCTCTAAGCTCTTTCCATACAGGAACAGCTAGCTGGGAAACCAACAGACAACTGTAGCTGAGAAACATACAATTACACACACACACACACACACACACAAAGGGCCATCTTGTCAAGGCCATCACATTCATGGAAATGTTGGTTTATTATACAGATAAATAGTTTTCCTTTTGAATTCTTGCAATATAATTTCTTAATTTATTTTCAGAAATAAACATTTATTTATTTATCAAAATACGGTTGTGTTTATAAAGCCCATTTACACGCAATAATATTAGACAAAAACTATTACATTAATTGTTTAAACAGAAATCTGCAACCCTGTTATTTCTAAACCTGAACCATTTTTAAATTGGAGAATACAAAGAATTTTCTTCACAAGGCATCAGAAATATCAATTACCTTTGTAGAGGTTGAAGCCTTGATGAGTTCCCTCGGGTTCTCCACTTCAATTGTTGTGTTGGGAAGGAAGGACACGCCCACTTTAATCTTGTTGGTCAGCTCTCGGGTCTTCTGTATGGTGAGGCGCAACTTTTCCAGGCGTTCACCCATGTCAATGCTCTTCATCCGGATGCTGTCACTCTGAGGACGGAGGCGCTGTGCTAGCTCCACTGCTTCTGGCAACTGTTGCTCTGCACGCTCCACTGGACAGAGAAGAAATAGATTATGGGATGCAGAGTTATCTTAATAGATGCTAAGTAGTTAAGTTACCTTTTGGTAATCAAAAAATTGTCAGTATCATTTACAGCTTTGTACACATTAGGTTTGTAAGGAACAATTGCACTGTTGAAAAAATAACTAATGGCATCTCACAAAAAATTATCTTTAAGGGGACTATCATGCTGTTTCATATAATTAAGAGTATATCTTTTAATATTTTTTCAAATATGTTTATGAAGGGATGTTGTTCAGGACAGCATAGTCTCACCTGATTCATATGCAAGAGTGATGGCCCTCTTGCCTTCAGCCGCATTCTTCAGCAGGATACGGGCATCTTCTTCAGCTTCAGGAAGCCGGCTCTCCACATCAGTAATGCTCTGAATGGCTTCATCAGCGCCCTCTCTTGACTGCACTGCTCTCTCTTTCAGGGCTGTTGCATCATTTGAGACAGTCTCCATATTAAGAGCAAGCAGGCGGCTGTGAGCACAAATGATGGTATGGCTGATGTCTTTGGCTTTACATGGAGACCAAAAATAACACACTACAGGTGAAAGGTCCTTCATTTGTCCTGGTTTTCGTGCAATTCACCCTCAACAAAACTTATCATGCTCAAGCTTTTTTTTTTACATCACATCAGTGACCACAAGTTGCATTCTACTACTTGCTAAATAATGTGAGGCAAAAATGTTATGAAGCCTACATATTCTAATTTCTACAACCCACATTGAAACTTACATGGTGATATACTGCAGTGTATCATTGGTGTACTGATTCATGTCCTGCAGTGTTTGCACATCAGCCTCAGCATGTTCCAGCTGAGGTCGCAGCTCCCTCTTCACCTGTTGCACATAAGTCCCTGCAGCGATGTACTTTTCCTCAGAGATCTCCTGGGACTGCAATACCTCGCTCATCACATCCAGTGACATGTTCACAGCCTAAAAGAAACAATAATATTATAATGTATATATATGTAGTGTTGGTCAACAGGGAGAGAGTGGAGGTGAGATTGTGAAAATCTTCCCTTGAAGTTGAAATGATTAATTATTACTGAATGATATACAAATTTCAAATCCATAGCAGTCTGGAGTAATCTGGATGAGAGTGGTTCATTCAAGAAATATTCAGGACTTTTAGGAAAAGTTTAACATTAGTAGATATGCTAATAAGACAGTATGAGCACAGTTCCTTTCCTGTGTGTCACAATCACAAATACACACACAAGTTCTTTTCCTGTGTGTCACAATCACATAAATACACAAAGTTCCTTTCCTGTCTGTCACAATCACATAAATACACACACACAAACACATGCACAAAAGAATATTATCTTGCACTATCTCTTCATTAAACTGTTTCTCATTAAGGAAGTTAAAACCCTTCCCAACAATGTGTGGATTTTTCATTTCTGAAAGATAATGTTCACCCATACTACTGTGAGAGGTTGTAATGTAGTGCCACTTGTGTTAAGAGAATCAACTTTACTGAGAAGTGAACATGCAATGTTATCATGAAAAATTATGAGCTTACCATAAATGCTGACATGTTTGCAGACACAGAGGTGTTGTATGCATCGTCAATGGCTGAGACAATGTTCTTGTAGGCATTGGCTGCTTCAAGAGCATTTTCTGCTACATTTCGAGTATCTTGTAAGAGGCTGTCTAGGTTCTGTGCCTGTGTGTGTAAGCAATCTAATATTTCACAACCTTTCTTTACATATTCTGTCTAATTTATTAGAGTAATCCTTAACACTGCAAAAATATTCTTAAAAGGTACAGGTTAATTATAAAATATTACAGGTTAAACAAATTACATCTGTATACATCCCTGTGAATACTTACAGAATTAGATCCAACCTTTAATGTTTAAGATCTAATACTAACAGTTCCCAGAACTAGTTCAACTGACATCACCATTGCCACCATCATTACCACCACCCACCCTTTGTTCCAGCTCATATGCATGGCCCTGTGCTTTTTGGGCAGGTAACTTGGCCTCCTCCAGTTCCTCCATTGTCTCCACCACAGAGTCATTGAGGGTGGTCTTGCTGCTGCGTAGTCGCTCCACATCATTCACTGTGTTCAGAGAGGCACACTATCAAGTTTTCTTGCCTTGCTTCTATTTCTTTATAATGACATGAACATTCAACCTACTTTTGGGTTGGTAATCATTCTCTTCATATAATGCCTTCTTCATATACCATAAAGATGAAATGAAATGAGAAAATAATTTACCCAGGTAGTCAAAGTTGTTGGTGGAGTTAGCATGATTGTCTCTGGCTTGATCCACCAGGCTTGTTGCCTCTTTGTTGTTGCCTTCAGCATCACCTGATAGGAAGCGGATCTCATCCAGTTTCTTCTTCAGTACCTGGGAACTGAAAGGAAACATTATCTGAAATCCTTATGAATTCTCCTGACACAAAAAGGTAATGAGTAATGACTTCATTGCATATATTCACAACATAATTAAATTTTTTATATAGTGATATTTTCAGTTTTTTCTTTATTCATCCATCTAAAGATGATGTCATTCTTCTGCAATAAAGGTTTTGACAACAAAAAATGACTCTTCATGTAACATTTTTACTACTTTTTTTTTTTAGAACTCACTTTATACTTTCCACCCTTGATTTGATCTCAGCAATAAGAAATTTTACTTTATTAAATGAAATTTGTCAATAAAATGCCTCATTTTATTTTACTACTGTCTCTTTTTTTATAATACCCTGCTCCTTCCATTAGTTGCACCTATGGAAATGCCTCAACACACACCTCTACCAATCCTCAGTCACACACTCCTTGTATTCCTTAATCCTAAAACTTATTTTTTGCCTATGGGAAATTATTTAAGAATTTGCTAATTGTAAGCTTATTATAACATCTTAAATAGCAAAGCAGATCACAGTAGAAAACATTAGAACTCATACATAGAGAACAATAAGCAGATAAAAGGCAGATTTACTGACAGGAACAATGTGATATCCATTATGTAACATACCCAAAATTTTTGTTGTTTTCTATGATATCCTTAGCTTCCTTTAACTTCTGCTTTGATGTTTGGATGTAATCAATCATTTCCATCATCATTTCTTCAAAAGTGTTCAGTCGCTGTTTATACGTCACAATATCTTCATTTTGAGCCTAAGGGGGTGAAGAAAAGGTTATTCTTCATAATGAAATTAACTTCAATTCTTTGATAAAGTTTAAAATTGACAGTTTGTACAGAATTCAAAATGTATGAAGACTAAATAACTATATCATAGATCAATTTTGTTAAATCTTCTCTCACCTTTACTGGGTTAAAGAGGTTCTCCATGTTCTCCAATATCTCCTTTGCCAATTCCAGCTCGAGTTCCACAGCATCATTTTGGCCATCAAAGTCCCGTATCTTCATGTCAGCCACAATAGCTTCTGCTTCACTGATGGCTTGCTCCAGTTCAGCTCCTATGGATGTTTTATGTCAAATATTAGCAAAGACAAATAATGCACGAAAAGCAGAATGCCTGAAAATGATGAGAGTAATTAATTTCTTACTTTTATTTTACGGGATCTGAAATAAGGAAAACTGATGAATTATGTTGCACTAACTCATCCCGAAGTTAAAGATATTTGATGAAATGGACACCATCTCTCACCAGTGCCAGTCTCGAGACCAATGACAAGTTTATTGATTCCTTGAATAATGTCCCGGCAGAGGATAAAGGCAGCCTCTACATGCTCCAGTTCTCTAAGAGCTTCGATGTGCACCTCATAGCCTTCCTTAGCTGCAGCTCCAGCACGGTCTCCTACAATCCCAGTCTGGAGGAGAAAGTCATGATCACATAAGAAACTATTTTGTAGTTTCATCTAGGTGGTAAAACTCTACAACACATTTTTCTGTGTACAAGGCCACCCACTTGAGAAGCTAATGCCTGGGCTTCCTTCATGAGGTCATCAAGAGGACCAGCCACAGAAGCCGTCTCCATCTCATCAAAGTCCATCAGACGAACTTGAGGTTCAAGTTGGATCACAGTGGAGTTAATGACATCAAGGCGTTGGTGCAGGAAGACGCTGTATGCAGCACTCTGATATGGACAAGCAAATTATGTAATTAACTTGGTAGCTGTGAATAGTGATACCTCTATACCAAGCAGTTTGGAAAAAATCCAGCACAAATCTTTAACAGAATAAAGAAGTATAATGAACTCTGGTGGGCATACATACCTGTATGCATCACTCTGGTAAGGACAAGAAAATTATGTAAT
>NC_087183.1:6837367-6874867 GCF_035594125.1 Scylla paramamosain
TTTATTGTTCTATGTAGGTCTCCTTGTACTTTTTCCTATCTCCATCACATGACATTTCTTATGATTAAATTCAAGTTTCCACTTTAGGCTCCAAGCAAAATTTTATTCAGATCTCTCTCTCTAGTTCCTTACAATCCTCCTGGCTCTTTATAACTCTTAGCAACCCTCCATCATCAGCAAACATAGCTATCTAATCCATTCTGGAAATCATTTATGTAAATCTGGAACATAATTGGTGCCAATATATGTCCTTGTGGTACTCCACTTGTTACCATGCTCCAGCTTGAAGTATTGTCTCTGATTATTGTCTTCATTTGTCTGTCCTTCAAAACAGTCTTGCATCAAACTTAATATTTTACCTTTTAATCTTCCTACATTTTCCAGTTTCCACAGTAGGCTCATGTGTGGTACTTTTTTTATCCAGATATACAGCATCCATCTCTTTCTTGCACCACATCTATCACTCTTTTATAAAACCTCAGCAGATTCATAACACAATTTTGGTCTAAATCTAAATTGTTTATCTGTAATTACCTCATTTTCTTCCAAATACTGCACCAATTTGTTTTTTATTACAATTTTGCAGAGAATATCTATGATGCTAGTTAATGATACTGGTCTGCAGTTTAGTGGTTCCATTTCATCATCTCCTTTACAGATAGGTATTACTGGCTCTTTTCCATTCTTTAGGCACTTTTCTTTCTTCCAACAAACTATTTATCACATTCTAGGTTGGCTCCACCAGTTGGTCTCTACATTCTTTCACTACCCATCTCACACACCATCTGGTCTCATTGCTTTTCTAACATCTAAGTCACTTAGCAACTTGTAGATTTCATATTTTTCCACCTTAATTTCATGTAACCCTTCACATGACACTCCACTTGTAGGCACTACAAAATCTGCTTCTTTTTTAAAATACAGATTTAAAACTCGTAATTTCATTAATTTCCTCGTCATCTTAATATGCCCTTCCACCTCCTTTTGCCTTAACAATGCTATCTCTATGTTTCATTTTACCATTTATGTGTCTATAGAAAAGTTTAAGTTCCTTTCTTCTTCTTTCTTATCCTAAGATATTCATTTCTTGTTTGTTTATATTCTTCTCTATTTCCTTCATTTCACTGCTTCTTTGCCTTCTTCCATGCCTTGCCTTGTCCTTTTTGGCCTTTGCACATCTGGCATTATACCAACTATGTCTGCTCATTTTCACTTTGTACAATGGTACAAATTTAAACACTCTCTCATTGTACTTATCTAATAGTGCTTCATACATTGTTCATCCTTGTCTTTCAACAACTTGTCCCACTTAATACTTCCATAAAATTTTTTGTTGTTCAAAATTTGCCTTTGCATGGTTTAGTCTGCCATTTTTATATTCTTTCCAATCCTTTGCTTTCACCCCTTCTAATTTAGCCTCTATTACAATGTGATCACTTTTTTCCTAATGGGGACAGATACTTCATATTTGACCTGGATTCCAGCTTCCTGGTACACACTCAGCCAAGCACTGAAGGCTGCTCTTCTCCATATCTTGTAGCTTCATCTACCCACTGCTCCAAAGTATTCAGCATTGCTAATTGCATTACCTCTTCACTACATAAATCTGCATCCTCCCCTAGTTCCAACTCCTCCCAATTTACATTCTTGCAATTAAACTCACCCATAAGTTACACTTAAATGAAGTGTTGCTAATTTTTTTACATTTTTTTATCATATTTTTCAAACATCTTGTATCTTCTTATGCTCAATTGTTTTCCATGCATTTGTCTTAGCCAGTATATATGTGACAATAATCTTTCTCTTTTTCTTTTCGCCATCTTTAACTACAATGCCAAAAACTTCTGCCATCCCATCACCGTATTCCACTTCTTCACCAATATTAACACTCCTCTCCACCTTTATCTTTTCTCTCTCTCCTCCAAATATTGCATCCTTCCTCTTCAAATTTTATTTCTATTTCCTCTTTTAATTTGGACTCTGTTAAATATACCATATCCAGCTTGTTATCTCTTAGAACATCCCTTAGTTACAATATACTTGACACAAGCCCATCTACATTTGTGTACATAACTCAGTATATTACATTCCTTCTCATTCTTACTATATTCCCTCTCTATTATTGTTCCTTTTCCCTGGCATTCTTCAACCACCACTTTCTTATCTTTAAATCCACAATTTTCCATGCAAACTCTTTCCCTTGATTCTGTGTCCTTTCTTTGTTTTTTTGCTTAAACTTCTCTCATCTCTCTCAATTTATTCCTCTCATCCTCATTTAAATTTCTTCTTATCCATATATTTTTTTCATTTACATCTCTTCTTACCCATGTATTTTTCATGTCTTCTGCCTTTGACAGTTTCCATGTCCCTACCATTATAGTTTCCACTGCCATTCGAGTGCTAAAACTAATTGTTAGAAGCCTCACTCCATTTACAGCATAATTGCCAAGCCTGTGAACTTCCTCTATTTGCTCCATTATTTCCTCCTCACTCACTGTTGCTGCTACTATTTCCTTTGCTCTCTTAAGTTCCTGTCTTCCTCTTAGTCTTATTGGGTAATTTCTTTTCTTTATCACCAAATATCACAACACACATCTTATATACTATATTCCTTACTATTTGCTCTTTTTTCTTTATTATCCTAACCTTTATTTTTTCAATCTGCTTATCATGTTCTTCCTTTTGTTGTCTCAATATTTCCTTCATATCAAAGTTATGTTTTTCTCTCTTTTCCTTCCAGCTATGGGCTTCCTGTTTTATCATATCTTGCATATCTTGTATTTACCTAGTTGTATTTACCTAGTTGTGAAATACAGCACAAGAGCTACACTAGGCTCATGCCGTCCTGTCTCCATATCAACTTTTATCTAGATTTTCTTTAAATTTATGAATTGTCTTTGCACACTCAGTCTCATCCTTAAGTTCATTCCATAGTTATACTTCTGTAGGGGAAGCTATGTTTCTTGATGTCTCTTCTGCAAACACTCCTTTTCAATTTCCTTCCATGCCCTCTTTTCTCTTAAGAGTATCTGGTATCATGAGGTCTTCTCTGTCCAACTTTTCCATTCCTTCCAATATTCTATATATTGCTATCAAATCACCTCTTTCCCTCCTTTTTTCTAGTGTAGTCAGGTCCAATCTCTTCAACCTTTCCTCATAACTATACTCTCTTAAGCTTGCAGGGATTTTAGCTGCAGCTCTCTGGATTCTAACCTTCTTGTATCTTTTTTCAAACTTGGCAACCACACTAATGCTGCATACTCCAATCTCGGACGTATCATCGTTGTTATCAGTTTCTTTATCATATATTCATCAATATAGGAGAATGCTAACTTGATGTTTCTCAGTTGAATATATGTTTCTCCTATAATTTTGTTAATGTGCTTCCCAAATGATAAATTATCAGTAATAATTACTCCTAGGTCTTTTTCTCCTGATCTTATAGATATTTCTTCATTCCCCTAAGTAATAGTTGCCAACTGGTCTTTTCACACTTTTTCCAAACCTCATCACACTACATTTTTTAGCATTAAACTCCATACTCCACCTCAATGACCATTCATTAATCTTAATTAAGTCCTGATTTAAAGCATTGCAATCCTCTTCATTTGTTACTTTTCTCATAATCTTAGCATCATCAGCAAAAAGGTTCATGTAACTTTCTACATCTTCTGTCCATTTACATAAATTGCAAACATAATAGGTGCAAGTACCGAACCTTGTGGGACTCCACTTATTACCGTTCTCCAGTTCGACCTACTGCCTTTAATTACTGTCCTCATTTCTCTGTTTGTCAAAAAGTCAGTCATCCACTTTAACAGCAATCCACCAAGTCCTCCAATCTTTTCCGATTTCCATATTTGTCTTCTGTGTGGTACTTTATCGAATGCTTTTCTCAAATCTAAGTATATGCAGTCAGCCCATCCATCTCTCTCTTGCACTATATCTATTACTCTTGAGTAGAAACATATCAAATTCGTAACACAAGATCTTCCTTTTCTGAAGCCAAACTGTTTCTCTGTTATCACCTTGTTGTCTTTTAGGTATTTCACCCATCTGTTCTTGATAATCTTTTCACAAATCTTCGCCACCACACTTGTGAGCGATACGGGTCTATAATTTAATGGATCTTCTTTATTTCCAGTCTTGTGGATTGGGTTAATATCTGCCCATTCCCAGTCTATGTGTACTCTACCTTTTACCAGGGTAGTGCTAATTATATTGTGCAATGCTGAGACTAATTGTGAGCTACACTTTTAAAATCCAACTCAAGACACCATCAGGACCCATTGCTTTCCTTACATCCAGGTCTTCCAACATATTCTTTACTTCATCTACTGATGTTTTAATCTCCTTTAGGTTGGTCCCTTTTTCAAACACTGTCCTCTCACCTCTGAAATCATTTTCCTTAGTAAAAAGAGTGGAAGTATCTGTTAAACACTTCAGCTACCTCTTCTGGGTCATCCACTGTCTCTTCTCCAGCTTTTACCGTACTTATTTCATCTTTACTCTTTAATTTTTCATTAATGAATTTATAAAATAATTTTGGGTGGTCATTACATTTCTCCACAACATTCCTTTCAAAATTTTTCTGCTCATCTCTGCGAGTTTTGACATATTCGTTCCTCTTCCTTACATAATTGTTCCACAGGTTCAGTCTCTTGTTTTTCTTCCACATGTTCCACCCTTTTTCTCTCTCCAATCTAGCTGTTGCACATCTCCTGTTATACCAATCCTTTTTGAAAAGGTTCTCTGTTGATCTTTTGTGTACCCATTTCTCTACTCCCTTATTATAAACGTCCAGGAAAGCTGTCCACTTTTCCTCTATGTCTTTCTTTTGAATAACGATGCTCCAATTCACTTCACTGAAATACTTCCTAAGTTGTCCAAAGATAGTCTTGCTGTAGTTTAGCCATTCTCTTCTGTGGTCCTCTTTCCTTATACTGAGGTTATGATCCATAACTGTGAACTGAATCAGCACATGATTACTTTTTCCTATTGGGTGTATATGTATTTAAGGTCTTCTACAATTTCTTGTTCCTTGGTGAAAATTAGATCAACCCTTGAAGGTGCTTTATTTCCCCTAAATCTTGTCATTTGTAACCCACTGTGTCAAGAAATTTTCAATAGCCAGGTCTAGTAGCTTGTTCCCCCATGATGACTCACTGCCTTCTGTGGTCCAGTTCTCCCAAGATATCTCTTTACAGTTAAAGTCCCCCATCAGGAGTATATTGTCATTTTCCTCAAGCAACTCTGCCAAACATGTCCTTGTGTCCTCAAGCATTTTCTTATATTCATCCTCTCTCCAGGAGTTGGAATAGGGGGGAACATAAGTCACCACAACGTTAAGGTATCTTCCAATATTCTGTCTTAAGCTTATTTTCAATATTTCTGCCTCCTCCACCCCATATATGAGATTCCACTAATAAATCCTTCCTAACTAGAAGCATCACACCTCCTCCCCATTTGTTCTTTCTATTTCTCATCCAGAGGTTGTATTTTCCTTCACCAATATTTAATATATCCCCTTCACTTGCCAATTTAGTTTCAACAATTTCCATGATGTCCAGTTTCTCTTTTAAATAGTCTTCTACTTCCAACACTGCCGACATTAGTCCATTCATGTTCGTGTATGCTACTTTTAGTCTTCCCCTTCCACATTTACTTCCCTCCTGTACCACTTTCTCAACCTCATGTCCATAACCCTCCCCAAAAAATGTTTTTTCTCTACCTCTGATTGTTTTCCGTTTTTTTCATTTGCTTCTTTTCTTAGTTCATTTATAGTATCTCTCTCTTCTCTGGTTCTATCTTTTTTAATCCACACTTGTTTGTATTCTTCCACCTTGGCCAGTTTCCAGGATTTACTCAGTGTTTCTTCAGCTGCCACTTGTGACCTAACCCTTATTTTCAAAGGACACTGTCCACCCTCAACATATCTACCTAATCTTTTAATTTCTTCGATCTCTCCAGTTAGCTCTTTTTCTTCTTGTAATGTCCCCACTAATTTTTCCATACATATCTTTTCCTTCTTTTCTCTTTCAGTCCACTGAGGTGTACACTCTTCCTTCAGGCCGAATACCACAACAGTTTTTTTCTTATCCACAGTGTCTCTCACCAAGTTTTCTTTGTTTTATAACTTGAACAACTTTTTCTGTTAACTTTGTGTCATTTACCTGTTTGTTCCTCCACAATTTTCCTAAAATCGATCTTTTCCTCCTCTCATTCTTTCTTCCAATTTTCCTGCTTTACATTTAACACTTTCACTTTGCCTTCATGTTCCATTGCTTTCTTTTCATATACTGTTAGTCTTTTTATGTAGATCGTCGTATGCATCTTTCCACACCTCCCTCTCGATAATCAAAGTTTCCACCATCTTCTCCATCCTGTCAAATCTATCCTTCATTTCCTTAATTTCGGTTTCCAGTGTGATAATTCTCTTTCTCATCATTGCTTCCCCGACCCTTCGGTCCTCTTCCCCAAATCCCGAGAAGTCTCTCTGTCTCGCCTTTGGGACAGTCTCAGTTGTGTGTGTGTGTGTGTGTGTGTGTGTGTGTGTGTGTGTGTGTGTGTGTGTGTGTGTGTGTGTGTGTGTGTGTGTGTGTGTGTGTGTGTGTGTGTGTGTGTGTGTTGTAGTGAGCTGCAGTGCACACAAAACTGAGCTGATAGTAATCCATGTAAAATCAAATCTGAATACTTTTCCCTTCTGGCACCAAGCCATGAATTACCAAATCCATGAATGGTGGACCCACAAATGTTGTAGGCTGGCTGCATATCAAATACAAATAACAAGATATACAATGTTATTTACCACATATAGTTTCAAATGCCTGAACATGACCAGTGTAATTCTGTAGCAATACCAAATCAAATCACTGAGCCAAGAGACATTACCTTGGCATCCATACTCAGTGTAGTTCCAGAATCCTGGGTTGCAGCGGTCACACCTCTGCCCAGTGACCCCATCTTGACATTCACACTGGCCTGTCTGCTCATCGCACTGCCTACTCCTGGACGCAAGCCCACACTGACACGGCTGGCAACCCTTCACAAAAAACACCGACCATATTACTCATGTTGAACTTCATTTAAATATTGTTTACCCAGAATTTGAGTAAGAGATTATATTTCTAGTAAACAATTACCCTCATTTCAGCATCACAACCTAAATATGACTATATGAAACTTAGACTCATCAACTAAAAAAAACTTCCAACTCTTCGTAAAGTTAGATAGGTTGTCAATAAAAATCAAATTATTACTACAATTACTGATGCTGCTATTATTGCTACTGCTGCTATTACTGCTACTACAAATAATTACAAGAAGAAGAAGAAGAAGAAGAAGAAGAAGAAGAAGAAGAAGAAGAAGAAGAAGAAGAAGAAGAAGAAGAAGAAGAAGAAGAAGAAGAAGAAGAAGAAGAAGAAGAAGAAGAAGAAGAAGAAGAAGAAGAAGAAGAAGAAGAAGAAGAAGAAGAAGAAGAAGAAGAAGAAGAAGAAGAAGAAGAAGAAGAAGAAAAAGAAGAAGAAAAAGAAGAAGAAGAAGAAGAAAAAGAAGCAGTGTTTATATCCAGATGTCTGGTCACACATACTAATTTTTCCCCCTATGGAAGCTGGAGTCAAGACCAGTCAGTTCTGGGTGTCAGCTCAAACAAGCCACTGCCTCTGCCTCCCCCCAGACCCTAACAGCCATGTATATGGAGGGCAGAGAGGGTGGCTTGTTTGAGCAAATGCCCAAAATTGACTGGCCTTGGCTCTGGCTTCCAAGAGGGATAGGAATTAGTAGGCACAACTGTACATCTATGTAATAGAACAAATAGAAAAATACTGAAAATTCATTTAAAAAAAATTACTAATGTAATTATGCATGAAATAAGTGGACTGAAACCTTACAGCAGTAGCTGAAGTGGTAGGGTCAAGAGTACCTGTATTAATAATATGCACCAGAGGATAAAATCAAGTCATTCTCCTTTTACCCACCTGGCAGGATGCAAAGCCCCAATGGTCCTGAGCACAGCGGTCACAGTCCTCACCAATCACATTTTCAAAGCACTCACACATCCCAGAGAAGTGCTCACAGTTGCGGGTGCCACACTCATCACAGGAGCAGCCTGTAAATCAAAGATCAAGTTGAAGTATTGCCACTTTTATTTCTAGGCTGTGAGACGAAAGGGAAACAAACTACACATATTGTCTTAACAAAGAAGATTGAAGGCAGGTGAGTGCATTAGGATGTTTCAGTGTAAGACACAAGATGCAAAAATTAAGAATTTAGAGGGAATTTGGAAAACTGACATTTAAAATATCTGGTGACGTATGCAAGATATATGCTGGAAAGGAACAAATGGCAACTTAATTCTGAAAGTGAATGTAAGATGCACTAAAAGAGAGGAAGTGGAAATGGCAGCCAAACACATCTTTTAAACTGAAAAGACGAAGGTCAAATATACAAGGGATATGAGACAAAAAGTGCACCTGGCTGTTCCTGTTGTGTAAAGAGAATTAATGTAGTGTGCATTATGTTTAAGGCATGCATGAAAAATTATGATGGTGGTGATGGTGGTGCCATAACCTGCCTGACTGCCTGACACTATTAAAGCAAGATAATGAAATGAACGTGCAGGGACAATTGTATGAGTGAAATCAATAATGTAACGGTAGTGATGATGGTGACAGCACTCATATGTATGATGCAGTTTGGTGCATCATGTAATCCATTTACTTTGTTTTAAATGTACCTACAAAATTTCCTAAGTTTACATCTTCAATACTCTTGCTCAAGAGAGAGGATATTAATACATGACAATACAAAGTTACTTTCATAATACATAAAAAATGCTCTACCTTGATACATACATTCTTTTTACCTGAGATTAACACAGTAATTATTTTCACTACAAACTTTCAATGACAAAGAATTTTTTACCACATTTCTAATGCTTCTTCACTCAGCTTTCACTCCATACTAAAACAATCAAGGACCATACACCCACTGACAAAGTCTCACCTATGCCATACTCAGACCACCTAAGGTAAGCTTCTCCAAAACCTTCCCCAGATACACGCTGCCTCTTCCTTCCTGGATATCCTTCACCCCTACCACGGGAAGCACTGCCTTGCCGTCCTTCACTCCTGCCACGGGAAGGAATGCCAGAGTGCCTGCCCTGGCCACTTCCTCCCCTTCTCCCTTGGCCATCCCTCTCCAAGGTGCTATAATGAGTGAAGCCAGTGGATGATTCAATCAAGGGAGGGGTAGTGACTGAGGTGGTGTAGGTGCTGGGTCTCCTCGGCTGGGATTGTCGGTCATGGTAGGAGTTTATTTGGTGTGTAGATGAGGTGCTGTATGCAGGTCCTGTTTCCTGTCTTCTGCCACTGTACTTAGTCAAGTCCTGCCACTGGCTGGAGTGCTGGCCCAATACATGTTCCCTTGAAGTAGCAGCTGATCTGGATCCATTTTGTTGGTAAGTGTTTATGGTAACTATCGAATGGTTGGCTCCTTGCACATTGCTCCCATACTGCCTCCAGTAGGCATTCAGTGGCTCATAAATGCTATAGCGTGATGAAGATGGGGAAGATCTGAACTGCGAGTGTCTTTCTGACCATAACTGAGTTTCTGTTCTGGAGCGAGATGGATTGGTTTTGCAAGTGACACGACACTGGGTATGAATAGGTGTACTGTGCTGACATCCTGCATCAACCACCAACACAAAGAATAGCAATACCCAGGACTGCAACATTTCTCCCACTCAGTCTGGGTTCTGAGCAGGCACTGGGCCACCAACCCTGCTTTTATGACTCAGGTCTCTATGAAATTACATATTACCTACCTACACATTCAGTTCTTAATTTCATTGGATGTTTTATTACTTAAAATTTCATATAAGCATTTCAACATTTTGCCAACCACTTTGCAATATCTGGATGATATGTAAATGTACTTAATCAAAATCTATAAACCATGTGGCAACAACAAATGTTAGTGTTGGCTCATCTCTGCCATCAAAGCTAAATATATCACACTCACACTTCCCCCCAATTCTCAGAAAACCAGTGTAATTTCAACAATCTCTTAAATCACAATCTGAAACATATATCTGGATGAACATCCTGAAAATATCAAATATATTCATCATAATGAATGTAGACCATCATTATCAAAGCAAACTAATAACATAAGAAAAAAAGGAATTCAAGGTGTAAACTAACAACACCCAAAAGAACATCATATTTTCATTATCAAATGAAACAAGTAAATAACATGAAGTTATTTCTTTCATCAATTTACCCATTAAGTAGTTAAATAAAATCATATGTTTATATTTGGACGACCAATGACCATATCAGGTCCTGTGGGTCAGTAACGGTTCTATCTACATTCCCCACAGCATTGCATGACACTGATAACAGCACAGGGTGAGAGAGAGAGAGAGAGAGAGAGAGAGAGAGAGAGAGAGAGAGAGAGAGAGAGAGAGAGAGAGAGAGAGAGAGAGAGAGAGAGAGAGAGAGACTCAGTGAGGCAAATGGCCCACTGCCAATTGACCGTGATATATATATATATTATATATATATAGCACACCACTCCCACTTCCTGTTGCTGTGATACCAAGCTGCCAAAACATGAATCATGTATGCCAATGCTTGCCATATATGGTAAACATTACAACAAATATCCTATATTTTCTCTTAGTATTTTTTTAAATAAATATTTAAGAAATTAAAACTGATCAAAAGTAGTTCTAATACACTACAACAAATAAATTACTTACTTTAAAAATTATTTCAATGAAAGACTATGAAAAATAAAGATTTAATGAACTTAAAAATCCATCCAATTATCTATCTATAAACCTGGCAGACACCCACCACGAAATGGACACACACACACACACATCCACAGACACACATACAAAATACATCCACAAGCATTCCTACTTATTTAGCCTCTAGGCACAACATTTTGTCCACATTCTCCATAAAATATATGCAAGGATACATATAAACTTGACATTTGCAACAAGTAGCATCAACCAAAAAAAAAATCAATAAAAATAAAAAAAAAATTTAAAAAAATAAGAAATATGAGAGAAAAAAATAAATAAATATGTAACATAGATAATACCTTCACTTTGATTCCTATCTTGCACCGTAATTTACACAGAGAATCAAGCAGTGATTGGGTGACTTAAGCTGTTCCTCCCTCAACATTTCTTTCTAAATGTCACCAGAACATGAAATTACCTATAAAACCTTTTATTTCAGTGCACCTACCTGTCATCAACCCACTAAGACCAGCTTTTGCCCTTGCATAAAAGCTGCACAAGTATTAATGAATCCAATACATGTGCAGTGGTGGGAGTCAAGGTTGACCAAGCTTCACTAAGGCAACAGTAACCATTATAGCTTGACAGGTGTACCCAAGTCTCCTGTCAGGTCTTCAATACAACTTCTCCCTCTCATGGATACATTTAAAACATGAGGTATTACACACAAGAAATTGTCACACAACATTCCTCAAAGAGGTATGTAAGTAAATTTGATCAAGTGCCTTGGTCAGTATAATCTGAAACTACTTAAGAACTGATGAGAGACAATCATGTAACAAAATGAGATGCTTCTGATACGAGTATATGGTTTATAGTCACACACACAATACTGGATCATTCTTCCTACTTGACATCAAGTCCATAAACTTATTTCTTATCTCTCTTACCATTCTATCTTGAAAAGGCTGTGGTCTGAGATTTCATGTATTATCTCTGCCTCCTGAGACATATGGTTTATTTTCTTGTAAATACTCAGCTCAGGATGTCCTCACTCAAAATCATTAAGGGAACTATATGCTCAGGGAACTCACATACCTGCATTAATTCCAAACAAGTACACACCTCCAAACAATCACTTTCCAATACTGAAGAAACATGTATGAACAAAAGCTCAATCACAATATAAAAAGAAGAGAGAGAGAGAGAGAGAGAGAGAGAGAGAGAGAGAGAGAGAGAGAGAGAGAGAGAGAGAGAGAGAGAGAGAGAGAGAGAGAGAGAGAGAGAGAGACTATGACACTTACGTTCACAATTTTTGAGGGCAACAGCATCTCCAAAGTATCCTGGGGCACACCTCTCACAGGCATTGCCATAGGTGTTGTTGAGGCAGGCAAGGCAATGGCCAGTAATGTAGTCACACGCATTAGGATCATTTGGATTGATGTTCTCATTGCACCGACAAGGTTGGCATCTCTGCCCTGTGAGAATAAGAGATAGAACTAAGTTCGACATTCCTACTAGTACATAAACCTACCATTTATTGTTTAAGGGAAACACATCACAGATTCTGAATAGTTTTCCTTTTTCAAGTTTATTAATTTCAGTACAATCCATCAAGCATGTTACTCTGAATAAAAATTCACTTCAGTCATATACAAAATCCATATAATATCATGGACAATAATTAAGTAACCTTCAACATTCACTTTCACTGTTTAGCATTCCAATTCAATCTTAAGACCTTAATTTGCTGAGAATCTTGAGTCACTGGGTTTAGCAAGGACCGTCAACAGATCAGACTGGAGAAACACCTGACACTGTGAAAGAGAATGCAGAAGGTTGCTTGGCTTGTGAGTATGGTTGCACAGTGTGTCCATTCTTTCATACTAACCAAGAATCTCAGGCTGGCCGTAGTATCCTGCAGCACAGTGTTCACAGCGCTCCCCAACATAACCCTCCTTGCAGTCACAGCGTATAGATTGGCCATCATCCAGGAAGTCACAGCTCTCAGCAAAACTATACAGAATAAATGTTTTATACAGTTATTTAAAGTGGTTCCATATTCTACAAAAATGTTTTATACAAGAATCAGTTTCAGGCAACTATCTCCACCTATCACACTGAAGGCTCTTCCAGACAGACAGACATTTCCAAAAGTTCTCATTCTTACTTGTTTGTCTTGGAAGGCAGAGGACAAGCACAGATGAGGCAGTCGTAAGGAGTGCCCTTAGT
Source organism: Scylla paramamosain (assembly GCF_035594125.1). Lineage (NCBI taxonomy): Eukaryota > Metazoa > Arthropoda > Malacostraca > Decapoda > Portunidae > Scylla > Scylla paramamosain. The sequence continues at coordinate 6,850,356 of NC_087183.1, forward strand.
GGCCTTCCCATGGTATCCTGTGGCACACATCTCACAGTGGTCACCCACAGTGTTGTGCTGACAGTTCTGCCCAGACAAATACAAAGCTAATATGTCTAAGGATGCAACACAATATCATCAAAAAAGCTTTTATTAAATACCTATATATCTTGAATGGCATGACACCACTCCCGTAAGTTTGTCAACAGTTTTTTTTTTTTTTATGAAAGGGACTCTGGCCAACGACAAGAAAACTTGAGAGGAAGAAAAGAAAAAAGAAAACACTAAAAGCACCAGTCCTTGATGTGGACAGTTTGAAAGCAGGTCCAAAATTACACAGGAAAGTGTCCTGAAACCTCCCTCTTGAAAGGTCAGATCAGTGGTTCCCAGAACTGTCTTACATGACACTCCCTTTTGCTCCTAAATGATTTGCATCTGACCTTCACCCACTTTATTGTGTCTGAGTGTTCAAATGAGTGAGGCTGGTATTGGTGGTGTGTACAAAACACATAAAGAGAGCTGAATTAATAGAAAACAGATTTGAGTAATTGATTGAATTATACTTTCCACAAGTGTAAGGACAGATACTTGTTACTTAAGAACACTAGAAAATAAAGGAAGCTGCAAGAAGCCATCAGCCCTACTTGAGACAATCCCTGATTAAAACACACCTGCCTATTTTCACTTGTCATTCCCATCCATAATTTTTGTGGAGTAATTTTATTACATACTTTTACTTTTAAACAATCATTTCTGGGCAGATGATTTCACACTCCTCTGTATCCTCCTCACTCAACCCTCATGTGATACACCCCAAGTTAAGGAACCACTAGTTTATCTTAGGCAGGAGGAAATGCAGAAGCAAGCAGGGGCTCCAGAGCTTATCAGTAAAAGGGATGAAAGCTGAGAATACTGGTTAATGCTAGCATTATGGAGGTGGACAGAATATGGGTAAGAGGATGTTGAATGCTTTGTGCAGCAAGGGTGGGGAGGCATGAAATTAAAGTCAGGAGAGCAGTTGGCATAAGTATGGTGGTAGAAGATACTGAGCTGCAACTGCGTGGCAAAGGGTGACAGAGACTGAACATAGAGGAATTGAGAAAACAAAAGAGTAATTAATAAAAAAAAAAATATATATATATATATATATATATATGAAATGTTAGCTTATTCAATAAAATTGCAATGCTTTTGTCATTTACAGAAAATAAGGAAATCACTTGTTGGCTTATTCATTAAATTTGTAGAGATTATATATCAGTAAGCAAACTAGCTAATAGCTACAATGCCTGACAAAGACATGTAAGTGTATAAGCAAGAGAAGTGAATGGAATAAGTTGGCATGTGAATATATGTGATCAAGCAAAAGTACTTTCTCCTTTGTTTCAGCTGTTGTCTTCTATCTCTAAAGAAGGCAACAGCTGAAACTTTACAGAACTAAAGTACTTTTGCTCCATCCTGTGTTTCCTCTCACTACCATATTGTACTAACTAATCATAAATTCTTCCTAATCACAGTACACAACAGCACCCACCAGACACCGGCCTGTCTCCCTGTCACAGATGTCGGAGTGGCCATTACACTGGCAGGGAACACAGTAGCCTCCGTAGGGTCCACGCTGGGCACGGTAATAGCCAGGGGCACAGTCCTCACAGGATGAACCTAAAGGGATGAAAATAAAATAAAATAAAAAATACAAATGACTTACAACAACTTAACACATCTGCAAGAACTTATCTTTGCACCATGCTGACATCCCCAGTGATTTCCTTACTTTCTGAGGATCTGATCAGTTGGAAATATTTTAAGACAGTTTCAGATAATTTTGTTGAGATATTTTCTTCATGCTGTGAAACTCTGACTCACCTTCATAATTAACTGGGCACTGACACAGCTCAATGGAGAGAGCCTGTCTAAGACTGTGTCTTTCACCTTGTTTGGCTGGCACATCAAGACTCACATTAAACAACCTGTAAAAAAATAGTAATGGAGTCAAGTCCTAATCAAATACTAAAAAAGGAAAGAAAACTGCTGCCTTCATCACTAGCATCACTGTTTTCAATCTTACCTGGCCTCAAAGGAGCTGCTCCAGTAGTTGGCTCGAATGTACACTGCTTCAAGTCTGTACAGCAGCATCATGAATTGATCTCGCTCAAGAGGAACCCCTTCAATAAACAAATAGAAAACAGGATAATTTGTAGTAAAATTTTGTGATCTAAAATTATGCCAGCAACCTAAATTTACAAGAAAAATCTGAACCAAACTGAAAATTTTACTGGGGCTTGTGTAATAATTTGGACTAATGCTATCATACTAAAGCTAACTCCTACCAACAGGTAAATATAAACAGAAGTTATAGAGTTGTGATTTTGCTCCTATGGAAGTGTGTGTGTGTGTGTGTATTTACCTAGTTGTACGAGTCGTATTTACCTAGTCGTATTTACCTACTTGTACTGTACAGGGCATGAGCCAAAACACATTTTGTCCTGTCTCCATAACCATATTTATCCATGTATTTACCTAGTTGTATTTACCTAGTTGTAGTTTATGGGAGGGGAGTAATCTCATAGTATGCCATCTCTTTACCTATCCAATTTGGTCTTAAAAGCATGGACAGTTTCGGCATTCACAATGTCTTCACTGAGTTCATTCCATTAGTTCTTCTACAGTTTAACTTTCTTGAACTTCTTACTATGTCCCCTTGTACTCTGTATGTCTAAATTTATAAAACATTCTTTGTCCACATTTTCCATACCATTTATCATTCTATTTTCAAGGGTAAGAATTTCCAACATTCTTAATCTCTCTTCATGGGTCGAATTTCTCAACTCTGGAACTATCTTAGTGACTGCTCTTTGTACTCTTTCCAATTTTATAATATTCCTCCTTGTATGAAAGTGTGTGTGTGTGTGTGTGTGTGTGTGTGTGTGTGTGTGTGTGTGTGTGTGTGTGTGTGTGTGTGTGTGTGTGTGTGTGTGTGTGTGTTGTACAGGACATGACCCAAAGCTCATTTTGTCTTGTCTCCATAACCATATTTATCCATGTGTGTGTGTGTGTGTGTGTGTGTGTGTGTGTGTGTGTGTGTGTGTGTGTGTGTGTGTGTGTGTGTGTGTGTGTGTGTGTGTGTGTGTGTTGTACAGGGCACAAACCAAAGTTCATTTCTTTCTGTCTCCATAACCATATTTATCCAGCTTCTCTTTAAACATGTGTACACTGTTTGCCACAACCACCTCTTCCTTCAAATCATTCCAGATTTCAATAGTTCTAAACGGGAAGCTGTATTTCTTGATATCGCTTAACATCCATTCTTCTTTTATCCTCATGCCCCCTCATCTGTGTCTCTCCATCCTCCATCTGTGGTACCGAGTCATTTGTCTATTTTTTCTATACTGTTTACTAATTTGTACATTATTATCAGGTCTCCTCTTTTTCTTCTCTCTTGTAGTGTTGGTAATCCAATCTCTTCAAGTCTTTCTTCATAGCTTAAGTCTTTCAATTCTGGTACCATCTTTGTCACTATCCTCTATATTCTTTCCAGTTTCTGCAAATAATTTTTTCTATGTGGCGCCCAAACTCCTGCTGCGTATTCCAACTTAGGATGTATCATGCTTTTTATAATTTTCTTCATCATTTCTCTATCTAAATAGATAAATGCCACCTTAATGTTTGTTAACATGCTGTATGTAGAGCCAAATATTCCATTTATGTGCCTTTCAGGTGATAGTGTCCTGAATCATTACTCCCAAATTTTTTTCATTATTTTTCATTATTATTTCTCCTCCCATTTTGTACTTCCACAAGGGTCTCTTTTTACTTTTTCCTATTTCCAACACATGGCATTTTCTGTCATTAAATTCAAGTTTCCATCTTTAGCTCAATGCATGTATTCTGTCAATATCCTTTTGTAACTTCTTGCAGTCATTTTTATCTTTTATTATTTTCATTATTTTTGCATCATCAGCAAAAAGATTTATATAACTATTTAGATCCTCTGCCATACCATTTACATATATTTGGAACATAATAGATGCCAACACAGATCTTGGCATTTGTCACTTCGTGCCAACTTGAATTAGTGTCTCTGATTACTATTCTCATTTTCCTCCCTTGTAAATAATCCTCCATCCATCTCAATTTTGCTCCCTTTAGTCCTCCTCCATTCTCCAGCTTCCACATGAGGCTTATGTGGGGAACTTTATTGAATGGTTTTTAAAGATCCAGGCATACCGCATCAACCCTGACCTGACCTGGAGGTCAGGGCGAGGACCAAGACGAGGCCTAAGTCAGCGAATTTTCTGTATGGTTGGTGTAAGGATATGAAGGATGCTTGTTATGACATGATGCTAAGATGAGGCTGATCTTATCGCTGTCATTAATGGATAACGACGGATAGGGTAGGAACCCAGGCAGTAACTGAGGATTATAGGGACACTTTGCTGAGGACACTCATGCATGGAGGACATGTGTTGCTGCAGAGACAGAAGTAGACAGACCTACCTAGAACACCTGTCAGAAAGGGCGTGTGCATTACTTAATGATTACCCCAAGACCCAAACAGGTAAGTTTAACAACTGTCTGTGTAAGAATACATTATCCCTTAAGTAATGTGCAGAATCATACCTGTATTACACAAATTATTCATACAGAATACTGTCTATGATCATTAATGTATGTCTTCAGGTTTTGACCAGATTCAATAAGCAATTTGTGTCATTGTGTGGGTCTGAAACAACCTTCACCGCCTGCTAGCAGTAATACCTTCTTTCAATGAGCTGCTAATTCTATCCCATATGGGTTCCTCCATTTGTTCTTTGCATTCTTTTAATATCCATCCATTTACTTGATCTGATCCCATAGCTTTTTCTAACATCCAGCTCTTCCAGCAGTTTCTTCATTTCTTGTCTCTTTACTTGTATCTCCAGTATTCCCTCATTCTGTGATATCACTTTCAGTGCCACAAATTCAGTTTCCTTTGTAAACATACTGAAAACTCTCATTCATTAGTTCACTCATCTCCACAGTAGCTTCATAAATTCTTTCTTCCCTTTTAAACTTGTTTATGCCATTCTTATATTTCATTTTCCCATTTACATATATGTAGAAGAGTTTGGGTTCTTCCTTGCATATTCTTACTTTGTCACTTTCAAAGTGTGTGTGTGTGTGTGTGTGTGTGTGTGTGTGTGTGTGTGTGTGTGTGTGTGTGTGTGTGTGTGTGTGTGTGTGTGTGTGTGTGTACACATGAGGACTCTAGCTACATAGGACCAGAAATGGCCTACTAGACTGCACAATAAAAGATGGTAATCATGCAAGAAAATGGACAGTAAGAACTCATTACCAATTTGTTTCATGCAAAAATCACAAATATCAATGCAAAGATATTTAAAAATACAGTACATGACTAAGACTGAAAAAAAGTACTGTTGCTCAAACAAACACTATATACATTGATCAAATGATTATATCTCCAACGTACCCAACGATATTTTGACTGTATGCTCGTAGTGTTTACAACAGTTTATGCACAACCACAAATATAAAAAAGTAATTAGATAACTATGACTTTAAATCTCTATTCAATTAAATGGCACATGCGAATATTTTTGTTTTTAGATATTGCAAAAATACTAATACTCAGAGCTCTCCTGTAGTACTAACCTGACAGAGTTCTAAAGTTGTGTTCTGTCAGCCTGATCTCATTGGTGAAAACTTGTGGTGAGGTTGGTTCAGTAGGAGAAAAGTGTTGTGCAATAACATCACCTCCCTTAAGCAGGACATTGGGGCCACTGATTTCAGTTCCTGTAAAGAGCAGGGAGTTATATTAATAATCACTACCATCACCAACATGACCAGAAATGACATGACACTAAACATCTATTAATACTAAATAAAAGATCAATTCTAATAAAATCACATATAATGGAATTGTGTTTCAAGAAGACCCCTGTATTAGGAATATGTGACAGAAAATTTCAAGGTCAAACATTAAATAAGGAAACAGGAATGTCTTCATGGATTTGATATTAAGAAAGGAAAATGTGATTATATGCAACATTCAGGTAACTATTAAGTAATGAACTACATATCTAATACCTTATAAATACTAATATATTACTGCAAAATCTGACAGTCCACACACTTCATCACCAAATCACCTTTGTTTGCCCGGACAAACACAAGGGAGTAGCGTAGGAAGCCACCATAAGATTTCACATGATTGCCAAGGGTGGGCAGAGCAGTGAAGAAGATCTGAGCTCCTGGGAAGTAGTTCTCCACTCCTTCCAAATCTTGCTGTATGAGTTCTTGGTAGTAGACTGGTGGCTGGGAAAGTGTGCTGAAGGTGAGGGTGGGGACTCCCTGGAAATCCTGTGCCTGCTCCACCACCACCACACTCCACCTTGTTATATCATCAGCCTGTTGGAAATTGAAAAATTAATCATCACCACCATCCTTAACATCTTTCCATATTTCTATTATCGTCATTCCAAGGTGTTGTGATGATCAAGATATATGAAAAAGGAATAACCTATGTTCTAACTAACACTAATATTAGGGACAAACCACAAAATACAAGGCCTTACCATCACCTCTGCCCAGTATGCATCAGCAGAGGAGCAATAGTCAGTTTTACCAAAGCAGAAGCACTTAGTACAGCCATCTGGATTGCTCTCCTCCAGGTTGTAAGATCCTGCCCGACAAGAGTCGCAAGAGCGTCCTTGGACATTGAGCTTACAGTAACACCTTGCATCTTCCTGAGAAAAAATGTCATACATTTTCATAGTGAATCCTGTCTGCAAGGAAAATTTTAATTTTTCTTAAATTATGATAAATCACATCAATATATAACAATTGGATAAAAAATTGATTATTCATCATTCTGAGAGAAGAAAAAGAAATCTTTCATTTAGAAATCTTCACTAGGAACTTAACTCATAGGAGGATCACCAGCCAAGGGCAACAAAAAAAAAAAAAAAAAAAAAAAAAAAAAAAAGGGCCCACTTAGATGCTGGTCCCCAAACAGTCAAAAGCAATTTAGAATTTCAACTGAAGGGGGTGTGTGTAATTAGGTGCATGTAGTTTTGTGTGAAGGAAGAGAGTTGTCTTTAGAGGGTAGGCTGTGACTGCCTGCTTGCTTGTTGTGAAACACAAAGGGAAATGTTCAGTGAGGTCACAGCTGAGTTACTGATGAGTTCACATCATCCCCTGATGCATTGTTTGAGATCTCACTAGGAGTAGTTATTGTTTTGGCAGGTGTCTACTGCCTCGTCCAAATAAGGGTAAGCCAGAAGCTTTTATTAGGTTAGTCTGATAGACCAATGTAATGACTATTCTATAAGGAGAGAAGGCATACCTTACCAATATACAAGTACCAAGCTGATACCAACTCATTAATTTCTGACTCTACATCATGACTCTTTATCCTTAACAAGTACGACAATTTTTTTTCAAATCACACTAAATTACCTGACTGCAAATGTCTGCTTCGCTGCCTCGCAAGTCACATTCACACAGCTGGCAGAAAGCAAAGCCCCAGTAACCAGCTGCACACCGGTCACATCTGTAAGTTTATCAAACATATATGTCACTAATTTACATAACAAATGTCTAGCAGTCACTGGACAACAATTACTTTGTTACTAAAACACTTTCATTCATCCAAAGGAATCGGATACAGAGTTCCTTTCAAATAAGTGAAAGATAACAAAACAAAGGGGTCCAGGTGGTCTGTCAGGGTCCTGCCCACCACTCCCTCCCTCTCACAATCCATCTTGCCTCCTCCTCATTCTAGTCCTCATTCTGCTTGTAAACTACCCATGAGATTTCAAAATCTTCATATTATAATAAATATATTAGAATCTCCACTTACCTCAAAAATTTCAAATCATGCAAATGGATATGTTACATGACCAGGTCTACAAGTATCAAGAAGTTTCAAAGGCTGAATTCCTTTTCCCATTACACTGTTTAATTTTAGATGTTATCTTGTACTTTTTTCTTGTTTCATCCTCTCTGTATCATTGCTCTTATAATGAGACAGTTAGTTAATTAGATGCTTTGTTCCAGCTACCAACCTTTAAAAGAGAGAGGTCACCTAAGTATAAAGATAAACAGATAAACCATTTTACATGAATCAAACACCTTAACCTTAGTCACCGCTTACCCACTCACACAATATGTTAGTTCATCATCTTCAGCATAAATCACAAACACATCTCAAACACACTTCACTGTCCCATCACATGACATAAGTGACCCTCATCATCCTCAGCACAGACTCACCTGCGACCCACCACGTTGTCCTTGCAATTACACTGGCCAGACTGAAGGTCACACTGCAGGTTGCCAGCTCGCACACCCAGGGGTGAGCATTGGCACTCCTCACAGCCAATGATGGGGTCATAGCCATAGGTGTAGGGCGCACAGCGGTCACAGCGTTCACCCTCCACTCGGGGTGGGCAGATACACTCGCCTGAGGATGAGCATTGGGGTTTGCTTCAGTTATAATTCAGTAAATAAATAACATTACGAATCACAACATAAAACATACCCTATTTCAAATGCTGATCAACTAACTTATTACTTTAATGAATTTTTATCCATGTGGACGATGGTAGTACCTAAAGGATATTCAATAGGATGTGGTATGGGCTATGGTGTAAAGAGAACAAACCTACAACATAGGATAATGCAAACCTGCCCACATAATCTGACCTCTTTCAGTATTAATAATGAAGTAAAACTGTGAAAACTGAATCTACCAATATGCAACTGTGCACTCAAAACAAAACAAAAATCTAAGGACATCCAAAGTCATTTCTTGATGTGATCTAAATAATCATCTACTAGCAGGAGACCCATTGCTAAGGCTGTAAGGAATGTGAAAACCTGTTGGGTGAATTCACGTACACTTATATTGTTTTTCCCACATCAAAAATTTCCAGTATCAAGTCCATTATGTAGTACATTCTCACATTATAGTTCTAAACACAATTCCACCCACCAGTCTCCGGTTCACAAAGGGCAGTGGAGGGGCAGGCACAGGGCCGGCACTCAGGGAAGCCATAGTAGCCAGTCTTGCAGCGATTGCACCTTTGGCCAATGATGTTGGAACGACAAGGACACTGGCCACCAAACTTTTCACACTCAAAGCTGACCGAGCCATAGAAGTCACATTGACAGGGGAGGGCACCACTGTTGTAGTCCATGGTCAGCTCAAATGTTGCTCTCTTACAGAATTCTGGAATGACAAGATCACCATGGTTAATTACAGGTGCAATCTGCAGTGTTCATGTTTAATAAAATTTTCAAAACTTCTGAATGAGGTCTACTCTCCACTTGTTTCAAATTTTTAAGTGGCAGGTAAATAACTTTAAAAAAAACATTTGTAATGTCTTACAATTCTTTTGCTTCTTAGTGCAAAAGCTACTCCTGTAACTCAGTATTTTTCATCTAACAACAAAATTAAGTAAAATCAAACTGATGCAAAAAAAGTTATGATGAATACACCATTTTGCATCCTTATATCTCATTTTACAATGGATAACTTCCTATTAAAATAAAATATATTATTATTCAAGCAGAGATACAACAAACTTGACCAGTACCTGAAGAATTAGTGCCGACAAAGAAGTTGTTCTGACCACAATACTTAATGAACTCAGCCGTTCTGTCCACTGGCAACTCGTGCATGATCTCTTGAGTGAACTGCTGAGCTGGCACTACCAAAACATAATCAACCCAGATGGATTTCTGGCTGGGCTCCTGGAGAAGAACAATGTGGTATGACCTTTGAATTAAGGCAGAATAGTACTTTAAGCATGAATGTGAATATAAGGTAAGTGTGCATCAGGAGACATCTTTTTCTTATATATCAATCCTTTAACTTAGTTTGCCTCAATTGTCCATATGAAATTTTCCTTTTATTGAATTGAATTTTTTTCAAAGACATATATTCCATAATCTGATATTTCTTTACATTTGTGTTACACCGCCATACCAATGTGTTAATAGTCCATCACAAAGTTCCTGTTCATATTGATTTTTAATGCAAATATGGTCCAGATCTGTAATAAATAAGTCATTTGTTGCATTTTTAATAAAATTTGTCTCCTTTTTATCCTTGGATGACCAACCTTTTTTTTCTTCAAGACAGAATCATCTATAAGGATAATCATTACCTTGGTCTTGCCGAGTACTTATTTTAGATCAATTATTTTCTCTCCCTTTCCCAACTTAAGATCCTTATTTTCTTTCACAAAATGTTACTAATCATTAAAATTTTCTTATACATTATCTAGTTTCCTAGTAATTCATCTTTGTAATATGTAAAATACTCAAAGCTATCTTATGGCAAACTTTTTTATGAAGACCAATATCTACCAGTCCATCACCACACCTGACACAAAACTTGTGCTTTCCTATGGTTGCTGTCATTTCTTTTCTAATAAAAGTACAGTAATATCTAACATACCACAATATACTGTTACCCTGAGATTGTTGTGAGATGTGAAATGCATGAGATACATGACTTCTGTAGAAGCTATTACCTTAAGAGACAGAACAAAATTTTCCAGGATGTCAAAACCATATGAGCCATCCAGCTGCTGGATAACAGCGCGGCAGCCGGAGGTGCTGGGGCAGTGTGGGACCTTCAAGGTTGCTTCATAGAACTGTCCATTCTGGATGAGGACATCCACCTCAAACTCTGTTATGGGAGATGCCATATTGAAAGGTTAATAACAAGATTTTCACTCATATAATGTAAAATTTACAGCAGCATTGCATAATATAGAAAACTCTGACACAAAATGATTAGCTATTTTACTATAGGGTTTGAAGGAAGTACTTCAGAAAAATCAATGATCAAAGCATCATCCAGTTCCTGTACCAATATATACAAGGTAATGTATTTTCATGTAAACTTAAAACTAATCAATATTATTTCACACACATTAAAATAATAAATCATTAGTTCACTTCAAAATATTAAGATAATTTTCATTTAAAACAGCCATGCAAAAAAATATATGTACAAGACATAAATGAAGTTCCATCTAACCTTCATTCCTTGAGTGAGTGAGCAGCACATTCAACTCATCATCTGATAAAAAGTATGTACACCATTACACAAAGACACTGCAAATATCCACCATCCTTTTGGGAAAATATATTCAATGAATAAAACTTCCTTAAGCATCAAGCAAAAGCACAATGGTACTTGAGGAAACAAAAGTAACCAGACAATTATACAAGACAAGACATAATATACAACACAAAAGCACAGAAATTTATAATGAATTTACAAGACGTCCCTCAAATTTCTATAAAACCTCACAAATTTTCATGCTAACTGCTCTTCTAATCTTGCTAACAGCAAGCCTCCCCTCCTCACACAGCCTCGCTGCACAAGACTTTCTTCTTTCTCTCACCCCTAATTTGACCACCTCTCTAATGCAAGAGTTAACCAGTATTCAGTCACCCCTTTCTCTGGTAAGCTCTGGAACTCCCTGCCTGCTTTGGTATTTCCTCCTTCCTATGACTTGAACTCTTTCAGGAATTCTCTGTAGGGCCTGACATTGTTTTTTTTTTTGTTTTTTGTTTTTTTGGCCCCTGGCCAGTGGCCTTCTTGCATAAAAAAAAATAAACAAATAAAAAATACAAAGAAACAAATGTTTTATATTCATATATTGATACTTTTCTACCATTAGTTTGTAAGTTTACTGGAGATGAAACTTTCACTTTCAATAGTATATATCCTCATTTAATTTTTTGCCTGACTTTGTAACATGAGAATAGTATATAATTATTTATTTTTTCCATAATTATTGACAAATGTAAAAATGTTTATCTCACCAATAATAATCATAGCCATGAAATCATCCTACCAGCCACCATCACTAATCTGATCTTGTTTATGCATTCTTGAAAACTAACAAACCAGAGCAGCAAAAATTAATATTTGTTCTGAATGGCAGGAGCTTCTATTTCAAGAGCTAATAAATTTGTGGAATCATAAATATAATTTAACCTGTATGGGACACAAGTTATTCCAAGAAAGTAGACACACTCACCTAGAGTATATATATATATATATATATATATATATATATATATATATATATATATATATATATATATATATATATATATATATATATATATACATTCACTACTTTTTGGAAAACCTTTCTAAAGAAAATACTTCATTGCAGAAAATACTGCACTACATAATCATTTCAGATTTCCCAGTTAAAATGCCTTTAATTCAAATTTTCTCCTGGGTCTTATTTTAGAATCCTTGGTCTGTTCTACTGTCATGTACATAAAAATCACTCAGAATATGATCAGTTATAAAAAAAAATCCAATTTCCTACAAAGAAAAATCTTTAAAAATTCACAGCATAAAAATGGGCAAGAGGCATAGCATAAATGAATGCAAGGATGACTGGAGACTGTCAGAGCCACTCACTATTACTAGATGGAGACACACATTTAGAGATAGTCATAGTCACAGTACTTATGAGACCAGACTAAGAATGTATTTTAATTGATTTAAATCATTCCAATATCTGACATGAGAGTTAACCTAAGATAAGTAAGACAGATTAAACATCCTCTCACCGGGATGGAGTGGCTGGAAATAGTGCACGATGAAGACATATCTGCCAGCATATTTCAGCTTGCCTGTGATGTCCACCATTGGATCACTTTGGTTCAAGAACACCAACATTGTACCATTGCTGACACCTTCTGGCAACTCCTCCACCATCTTCCCCTCCAGGTTGGACTCAAATTCAACCTAGTCAAATTAGAGATGGGGATGGGAGCGGGAAAAAAAAAATCTAGGCATATGCATTCAAGCTGAAAATACACTTCAGGTTGTTTTGATAGGATGAAAGAAGTAATTACTCATATGAACAGGCTGATCTAGTATATTTCTAAAATAATTCATGAAAATGTGTCTCATAAAAACTCAGCATACCTTGGTAGACTCAGGAGGAGAGGGATAGTGTGTCTCAATACACTCCCCATCCAGCCTGGTGCACCTCCGCTGGGGCCGCACAAGGTCATCATGCCAACTGTCATAAGGCACAGCCACCACAGACTCTATGGCAATGTTAGTGTTGGTCTCACCCTGCTCAGGACATCAAGCAACATGTAAGGATATGACAGGACACTCCTTCATAGAGATATTTTTCACTCATCAATTATTCATTTATACTTTTGTTATCAAGTATAATAGAAGACACTAAACATCAAGTAAAGAACTGATGAAAATCATTACCCAATTTATCTTAAATGAAAAAGGCTAAAAACAACTACTCCAAATGCATATCTCAGAAAAAACTGTACAATACGTCCACCATTACAAGAACAAAATTAACATTACTAAGCTAACCTCAATTTTCAGGTTGACATAACTGCTGTCAAAGTGGAAGACTCCCACTTTCCCAGCTTGCTTGGTAACCACCTGGCGGCATGTAGAGGAGTACATGCAATCATAGAGCACCGCACGGCCCTTCTCACGTCCCTTGCGAGTGGAAGTCTCCACCACCACACTGGTGGTGGGAGATCCTTCAGGGGTGTAGTAATTCACCAGTATCACATAGCGTCCAGGCCGAGCCAGACGCAGGTCATACTGTAGCAGTGGCTGGTTGTGGTTGAGCCACGCCATGGGCTGGCTATCCAGTTCATCAAGGACCTGAGGAGGCAATCACATCCTTGAGGAGCACATGTACATATGACCAAATGCAATAATGACAAGTGGATTCTGTTGGAATTTAAGGACTTGACCAGCAAAATTTATCTCATGCTAATCATACATGTTTAAGTCTCCAGTTCAGAAGACCTAACAATCATATATTTATCAAACAACTCTAATGAAGAGTTTAATAATACCCACTATCCTTCCAATGATGAGAGATGAAATCACATGGATAATGCACAACTTTCAAAAGCTAATCAGCTCAACTGACCACATAATCTTCATAGAGCTCCACAGCCTGCCGTTCCTCTCCCACACTACGATAGCCTGCTGAACCATAGATGTAGTCGTACTGGAAGACATCAGGGTATGCGTAGTGGAGGCACATGTCGCCACCCCGCTGGCCAAGCCTGCAGGGGGTGCTCACATTCTTGGTGAGAACCGTGCCCTCGTAGTAAGCAAGTGGCAGCAACACAAAGTAGTCCTGAGGAAACACATGAATTGGTTACATGCAAAAAAATAAATACAAAGTAGTCCTGTGGAAATACATGTATTGGTTAGACACAAGAAAATAAACAAAAAGTAGACTAGTGGAAACATAAATTTGTTAGACACAAGAAAATAAACAGAAAGTAGACTAATGAAAACTCACAAACTGGTTAGATGTAAGAAAATATAGCGATTCAATACACATGACAGGCTTCCTTAAAATTGTAGGTGAATCCCTAAAGCAAAGTTATCACACTCACCAGGAAGAGATTCTGGTTGTTCTCAATGGTGATGGACCAGGTACCTGGGTTCATCACAAGGGGCACTGGGAAATTGCCTGGCACAACCTTCACTGTCATTAGAGTGGGCTGGGAGGTTGGCACAAAGTACACCTCTGCATCCTGAGAAGGTTAATGAGTCACTGCTATAAATTCAAGTCTCTAAAGTCATATAATAATAATGTATATAAATTCCCCTAGATATTAATGAGCAGATTAAACACCTCACATGATAAATCTTAAATTTATAAAGACATTTTGAACTAATTATCAACTTTTGTCACCAAAAAATTTTGGCATTTCATATCAATGAGTCACTTTTATTTAAGAATTTCATCATTTACCACTCAGGCAATGGCTGTATTGTGGTTTCTTCCAAAGATAATACAAGGTGACAGATTCACTGACCCCATATTGTGTTCAGACGGATTCAAAAGAACAGAAAACATTGGTTAATGAAAGAAGCAATTCTTTCATCACACAATCACCTGTTCTACATCACTGGGATTTTCTGGCGTGAGAATGATCTTCCCCACAATGGTGCGTTCACTCGGGTTGTGGTAGTACATCACCATGCGGTATGTGGATGGCTTTTCTATGAACACTTCCTGAATGATCTCCTTCTGGATGTCTGAGAAGACTGCATAGCCTCTCCAGGAGTAGCCAGGGAAGACATCCTCATCATAAGCAAACCTTTAATCATAAAAGTAAAACTATTAAAATTTAACACTATATTTTGCAATTAACATGCTCTGGACAATGTAATGATGTTACTGCTATGAATGACAGTAAAGACAAGTGACAAGTGATGATAATGCACATGTAACAAATTATAAAGCATCCCATATATATTTTCAAATTTCTCTTGTTTAGATTTGTACTTTGTATTCAATGAGTGTTTTACTTATTATTTGTAATGCAATGCCTTATTTATTTGAGACAGACAGTTACATGAAAAAAATTGTCTCAGATCTTACCTGACAGGAGTGTTGTGGGCAGTGTGCCCGTCCTCAGCCTCATACTTCAGCTGATACAGGGTGGGGAAGTAGTGGAGTTGTAGGGGCTTATCACAGTGCTGGCCTGTCACTCTTGGTCGACAGCGGCACTGGCCAGTCAGCTTGTCACATGCATTGTCTACTGCACCGCCCACATTACAGCCGCAGTCTGAGCATCCAAACAGGTTTTCTTCCCGCAGGTCGTAGGTTCCGTCGCGGCACTGGCTGCAGCGGCGGGAAGTGACGCCTGGCTTGCAAATGCACTGCCCAGTCAAGATGTCACACACAGCCATGCCCCCAAGTGTGCCTGGAGTGTGGCAGTTGCATGGGTCACAGCCTTGAGAGTTTTCCTGTCGCAGGTTCCAGAACAATGGCTTGCACCTGTCACATATCCTTCCTGTGACCCGCTCCTTGCACTGGCACAGTTCTCCTGCTGGTGCATCCCCACATCCTCCGAAAGTTTCCAGGACACCAGCAGGGTTACAGTTGCACTCTGAAAATTAGATGACAATTACAAACAAAAACTCAAAATGTAAATATTCAATCTATGAGTTTTGATTTGAAGTTACAGTAAAACATCCCTAAACCAAATCCGAATAAGCCGAATATCAGATAACACAAACAGCCTTATCAACCTCCTCAGCCACTCTGCCCAGCTCCACTCCATCCCCCAATCCACACCAGAGCCACCAGCCAACATCTTTGACTTAGACTCTAAGTGACAACCACAAGTACACTAGTAGTGCAGTGCATAATGTTATGTTAGCTCTTATGTGACCAGTGTGTTGTGTACAGTTAGGTGAGCTCTTAAGTGAACACTAAGAGTGTAGTTGCATAAAGTTAAATGAACTCTTGAGTGACCAATTAGTGTATTGTGTACAGTAAGTAATAACAAAATATGCTGTAAATATCTATCTGTGGCTTATAATGTGCCAACAAATATGCTGCAAATAACAATAAACGCACAATACACAACATGTATTGTTGGACAAACTGAACTTTCAGATAAACTGTCGGCCACCTTGCCACATTTAGTTAGGTTTATGGAGGTTTTACTGTATAAGTAAAATTACATCTTTTGTCCTAATTTATAGCACACTTTGCCTTAATAAATAAAACCCAAAGAAATACCTAAATAAATCATGTAACCATGTAAATAAATTACAGGGAAAATCTACAGTTGGTCCACATTTGCAGATTTTCTTATCTATCTATCTATCTATCTATCTATATCTAGCTCCTATATCTATATATAGGAGAAAATGAACAAACTTGTTTGTGTGATCAATATTTTAGAGTTGAGTTGTTTCATGAAAAAAATAAATAAATAAATAAATATATATATATATATATATATATATATATATATATATATATATATATATATATATATATATATATATATATATATATATATATATATATATATATATATTATGAAACAGCTCAATTCTAAAATATTAATCATACAAGCAAGATTGTTTATTTTCTCCTATGCCATTCAAAAACTTCATTAAAACTCACCTTCACACAAAGGAAAGTTGTAAAATCCTTCACGGCACATATCACAATGCGTCCCACTGTAGTTGTCCTTACACTTGCATTCGCCCTGGTTGTTGCAAGAGATTCCAATACTGCCAGCTTGGTCACAATTACATGGAACACAGTCAGGGAAGCTGAAATAGCCCGGACTGCACTGACTGCAACTCCGCCCTGAGAACCCAAGGAGACAGGCACACTGACCCGAGGCATCACAGTCTGTGGAGGAAGACCCCCTCTCGTGGCAGCCACAGCTCTGGATGAGTGGGTAACCCCAGAATCCTGGAGCATTGCTGTCACAACGTTCTCCACTGAATCCCTCCTTACACAGGCATTCCCCAGTGTTCTTGTCACATATCTCCTCCTCTGTTCCTTGGGAGTCACAATTGCAGACTGCAACAGATAAATATCTTGTTAAAACAAAAATAGTGTCCAGACTTGAGCAAGTTCATGAAATAAATGCAATGTAGCCAACATGATAAAATAAATACAATATCCACTTTGTTACTGGAAATTATAGATTTATACCATGAGTTAAGAAATTAAGACAATAGACTAATACTTGAATGTAATTTCAAATAATAAAAAATTTTAGTAACAGTACACATTTCATAATATGCACCTAAAGTAAACTGATCACAGATGCTTATTTTCACACAAGATTTCACAAAAACTCACAAGTGCAGGTTGGGAAGTCAAAGTAACCATGTTGACAGCGATCACACTTTCTGCCTCCAAACTTGCTCTCACAGTCACACTCGCCAGTTTCTGTGTTGCAGGGCGTCCCGAGTGAACCAATAGTACTGCACTCACATTCCAGGCAGTCTGGTAACTTGTAGTAGTTGGGGGCACACTGGTCACAGTTCAAGCCAACATAATTTTCCTTACAAGGACACTGGCCACCACCAACTTGACACACGCCTCCCAAGGTGCCATGCTGGGAGCAGTCACAGGGCTTGCAGTTAGGGTAGTCATAGTAACCCTCATTACACTGGTCACAGTATGGTGGGAGGAAGGCTGGCCGACACTCACACTCCCCTGTTCCTTCGGCACAATTCCCCGTTGAGTAGAAAAAGTTGCAGTCACAAGGCTGGCAGACATCCGTGTCATTAAGTTCCTTGTCATATGGCCGGAAGTACCCTGCCTGGCACTGGTCACAGTTGATGCCTGCTGTGTTGTGACGGCAGTTCTGACACACTCCTCCTCCCTCAAAGTTCCCATAGATGTCAAGGGATAGCATCTGTGCATTCACTTCCTCACTGTAGATACATTCATCAGTGTGGCCATGACAGTTGCAGGCTGGAGAAAAATTGTAATGTTAGCTGCATTCTGTTCACAAACATTCCTCATAGGTGAATCATACATTAACCCTTTAAATTGAAATGCTTGGGAATAGGCCTTAAATCTTTTCTAATCTGAAATATTTGGGAGGAGGCCTGGATCAAACTAGCTGAAGGTCAAAACTATCCATTGGTCACCTGGAGCCTATGCATCTTGACTGCCACTGTTATATATTCTATAGAATACCATCTCCAACACTCAACACCGCTAGGATATGACACATTCACACAAACCTACATACCTGGCCAATGGGCAATGTCTAGCTTAATCAACTGCCAATTTGAAAATCACTATTTTGCAGTTCTCAGATCAACTTTTACTGGTATTTTCAATGTTTTCAGGTGAAATAGACTTGATTTAGCAAAAAAAAAAAAAAAAAGCACGGGTGAGATTAAAAATACCAAGGTGTTGGCAAATATTATTATAATGGATAAAATCAAGTACAATGATGGTTTTGATAGAATTCTTACTTTAACTGATGTCTAGCTTGGTAAGAAAGTGTGATCTTCAAGATAAAAAGCTAACTTGATAATCAAAGGAATTTTAATGAACTGAAGAGGCTCCTATACATAGTCATCCTATGAGATAGTTAGCAGATAGCAGACCCCAAGATGCTATGCTTGATCCAAATCCTACACTGATCTTTGACTAAGTACATACAGTAACTCCCATATTCCATTAGTTACACATTATGCTGCCAACAAAAAATTACCTAATACAAAAAAAGTTAACAAAATATAGATGTAAAATTTATATTTCAAAATTATGAAAATTCAAAAGCTCCAATTTTTTTTTTTTTTTTTCATGAATGTCTATCTCTTAACCCATTCACACACCAAATGTTTGATAAGTTTACCATTCCACTCCATACCTGGGACCTTGAAAGGCAGATATAACAGCACACATTGAAACACTGAGAGAGAGACAGGGCCTTATCACTTCAGACCCATTCACTCAAAATAGCTGACGATTAATTCATTCATGGTATTTGAAATACCATAGTTTGACACAATTTTGATAGAAACTTTATTTTCGGCAAGTTTTAAAGTTTTTAATGCAAACTGTGTAAAACACTATTGTACCGAAGTGGGGTTTTGACATGAATCACGTCATCATCCATGAGGGGGTTGACCAAAAGACTAGAAATCTACTTTAAAAAAAAAAAATGTAAAGCCCAAAAGAGTGTCAGTCCCAAAAATTTTGGGGATAAAAGATTGTGAGCCATAATAGTAAAGTTTAGAGGAGAATGAGAAGATGAGACAAAATTCAAATGTCAATGAATAAGAGAGGCACCTAATGAACAGAGTGGAGTATCAACTTACGTTCACACACAAAGTTGTCCTGATAGCTGGCTTGCCTCCACTTCTTCTGGATGAAGCCAGGACAGCAAGACTCACACTGTGCACCACAGGTGTTGTGTTGGCATCGGCACTGCAGCTTGTACTGGTCATTGGGGTCCGTTATGTCACACACGTCTGCATGGCCATTGCACACGCACCGCCCTCCTATGCTGACGTCCTTCACTGAGTAGAAGTACTGCAAGGGAAAGGAATTGAAGACTGAACAGAACAAAATTATAACAGAAGAAATTACAGTGTAAGAGATACAATAAGCATTTGTATAGTATCATGAATTAAGAAAGTACTGATACTCATGATATAGATGTCAAGAAAAGGAATATTAACAAAGTTAATTTTTTTGTTATGTGTGAAGGCATACAAAATAAGGAGATAAGGTCTGCCAGATATTCACAGACACTTTCCAAAAGATTAGGCCATTTAGTTCTAGAAAGGTCTTGATACTTCCCTCCTCAAACCACTCAAACTAGTATACAAAAACATTAAGATAGCTGCAATCAGTATAGAAATACAGTGCCACAGATGCCCACCCTCCTGGTGACGGTGGGGTCCCTGCGCTCCACAGACATGAGGTGGCCCAGCAGTGTCTTGGTGCGCAGGAGGCGGAGTCGGACGTTGGTGGCTCGGGTGAACTCCTGCAGCTTGGAGGAGTTGAAGAAGCTGTTTGCTGAGGGACGATTGTTGAGCAGCGACACCACAATCTGTAAGAAGGTTTGGTGATTACTGTTCGTTAACTGAAGGTAATGTAACATGACAAAAAAATTACGTTTACCTATCTAGTGTTACTCAAAGATAATGTGTTGATATAAAAAGAAAATACTATCCTCCAATTTTGGATGATTCTTTTGACCTTCATTTGGGACTTGTACTCTCAGTAGACCTTTTTTCACTTTTTGTTGCCCTTAGCCAATGGCCCTTTTACACAAAAGAAGAAAAAAACTCATCTTAACTCATTTTTCATCATTGTAACTGTACACTGAAAGCATTTTAAGACCTGCACCATGGATCAATCACAGCTTTGGTCAGAAATGATACCATGGATTTCATAATAACAAGTCTGGTAGTGATATTTATTGTATCGAAAATGAAATGTGGATCATAGGAGATGGGAAAGATCACAGTCTCACCAGAATTAAAAACATTAGTCCTCACTGCAGTTCTTATGGATACCAGCCGTGACTGATCCCTAATGAGGACAGGAGTATTTTCTCTTCTTTGCATTGGGCCAAGAGGTCATGTGAATGAGTGTGAATGGCAGTCATGTGCCTTATCTTGACTATCCCCCTTTTTGTGGGAGACAACCTCAGTATATGTATTATATGTATATGTTTCAGGAGATGGCCTTGGTATATGTACGTATGTATATATTCTGCACTTGTTGGTTTCCAATTGCACTAACCTCACCACCCTCCAAAGGAACCACCTTGGAGAAGTGAGTCACACAGATCACATCGTCGTCATCCATGATGGGGTCCAGGCTCTCCCTCCCAAAGTACTTCTCACAGTCCCTGCAGTGTAATAAAAGCTGTTTCAAGCAAAATAATGAGGAAAAAAACAGCTTCAGGCAAAAAAGAAGAAAAAAGAAAAACTGTTTCAAGCAAAAAAAAAAAAAAAAAAAAAGACAAGATGTGAGCAAGCAAAAAGAATGACAATACAGTAATGGTGTCACACAGAATACACACAAGCATTTATCTGCCCAAAAAAGACACATTTGAAATGCATTTTGAGAGAGTAATGACCTGTTTTCTTATATCAATTACCCTCTCCACTCCTCAACATGCATATCTCTCTCTCTCTCTCTCTCTCTCTCTCTCTCTCTCTCTCACCCAGGGCTGTCAGCGAAGTATTGCCAGGGGTTGTAGGTGAGGCCATTATCCACTGAACGCTCCAGTACCCACACGCCAGGCCTTGGGGAGTTGCCCATCTTGATGAGTACATACGCCACTTGGAAGAGCTGAGCAGGGGAGAGGCAAAACCAGACTCATTCCAGGGGTCAGATCAGATGTGGGGTTATGTCTTTGTATTGATTCAGTGTTCAAGCTTAAATATACTTCTTGTGTTTGGTCTCGGTAAGTATGCTGCCTTGTACCCAGATCTTCCAGATATTTTTTCTTGATTTCAGTTGAATTTACTATTAGTTTTCTTTAATGCTTTCACTGTTATTTGACATTTTTAAATACTAGCCACTGAGACATTTTTTTTCTTGTTCTACAGCCACCTCCAAACACTTTACTGCCTAGAAATTGTAAAAATCTATTTTTTTTACCCTCTTCTTCCTTGTAGATACATATAAAGACTCCATATATTGCTTTTAATGCAGTAAATTGTTCCACACTGCAGTGAAAGGGTTAATGATCTCACATTTAGTCTTGAGTATGTTGTCTTGCACCTAAATTTTCCAGATGCGTTTTCTTGATTTCAGTTTATCATTG
This sequence comes from Scylla paramamosain, assembly GCF_035594125.1. Taxonomy (NCBI): domain Eukaryota; kingdom Metazoa; phylum Arthropoda; class Malacostraca; order Decapoda; family Portunidae; genus Scylla; species Scylla paramamosain. The sequence goes on from NC_087183.1 coordinate 6,872,469, forward strand.
CCATCTATAGAAACATTATTGTCATGTGTTGCTCAGAGTTCTATGTATGGCTGTTGCATGAATGAATATTGTCACATTGTCTATATTTATACATCTTTTGGGTCCTGTTACAGCTTGCCATAGCATATTTCCAGCCTCTACTCTACTCTGTCTTCTGTTAAATCCATCACACCACCTGCATGTCCTCTTTCAATACATCCATAAACCTATTTGCTTGTCCTCTCTATAATGTGCCTGGTGGGTGCATCTCCACCATCTTCCCCAAATGGTATTTCCTTCACACACAGCCTTACTACCTCAGTCTACCCCTTACACACACACACTGCACATGGCCTATTCCCAGGTTTGCTTCCCTACCTCAGCGTAGTCTAGCCCCACCTCTGTCTCGTTAAACCAGTAATCCAGTATACACATCCATGTAGTCTAATCACCTCAGTCTACACTGCTAGTATTATTTATTTTATTTTTTTCCGGATAACATTGAAATTATCTTAGCGCTTTCAAGCAAAGGCTAGGTTAAGTTAGGTTGGGTTTCGATTAAACGAGTCCATTAATTTTCCCACGTATCATTTGAGAGCACTGGCATAAACAGTCTGTCCAGCCATGTAAGTAACTCAAATATATCTAATTATCCATCACGTCACCTTCAAATATTTAGTAACCACATAATTAGCTTACCATTTGGTCAGCATCCTTTACCATATAAATGATAATAATCCTTTATTGATCTTTCCTTTATATCAAGGAAATTAGTGAACGGATTTAATCTAAACCCAACCTAACTTACCTAACCTAGCCATCGATTGGAAACGCTAAGGTTATTTCAACATTATCTGAAACAAGTAGCGAGTGAGTTACCTGCATGTCGGGTTCACTCTGGTTCGAGGCAGGCGGTTTCGGACATTCTGATGGTTTGGCCAAAATACTACTCCTGTAGTCACCATTGCGCAGGCCATCGTGTCAGCTAAACTGTATGCGGTACTGCCTCCCTGATATACACTGCTCAACAATGACGCAAAGTAGTAGGTGGTGAACCTCATGTAGAGCAACGAACAGGCAGTGACCACCCTCCCTTTGGGCTACTGCTGTGTCTCTGATACTTTCCAACGGGACACAGCCAAGTCAAGTAAATGAAACCATAGGATTGTGCTAAATAGGTAAACAGATATATAAGAAGGGTAAATAATTAGATAAAAATAAAAAAAAAAAAATAGATAAAAGAAATACCAGCAAAAAGGAGAGGTGGAAAAGCATACAAGAGGAATCTTGGCCAAAACACTCAACCAAGTCATTAAATCGCACAGGATAGAGAAGAAATTACCGTATACATTTATTTGATAGCTTCAGAGATCCTACGAAACTAGGCGGCCATACAGAAAAAACAGAAAATGACAACGTGTTACAACAGAAATTCCCTCTCCAACGCCAACTTGATTTTTTTTTTTTTTTGTGGAAAAGAATTGTTTAAATACACATACTTTTTCTTTCATATATGGCAGTGCAGTGGTTTATCTCTTTCTTTCATGCGCCTTTCCTTTCTTCCCCTTTTCCTTTTCTTCCTCTTCTCTTTCTCTTCCTCTTCCTCTCAACCACTTTTTTTATCTTTCTTCCTATTCTCTTCCTCCTTTTTCACCTTTCTTCCTATTCTCTTCCTCCTTTTTTCTGTTTCTTTTCCTCATTTATTCCTCTTTCTCCTCTTTTCTCTACTTTCCTTTCATACTTGGGTCTTCACCTGACTGGCGCCATCTGTTTTTTGGGTTATGGCATTGCGAGTGGTCAATCTGTGGCGACTCTCAGATCCGTATTCTCAAACGCTTCGATGTCTTATCTCGAATACTTTTAACAGACACTATGAAAAATTTCAGGTGCAGTGTCCTATCTTTCTTTTTTTCTTTTTTTTTTCTTTTGCAAATAAAATCTTAAGGGTAGGTTCATCGGTTTTGGGAATGGAAAATGGACAATGATGCTATTTTGGCAGTGAATGTTTGAGATCCCGACCCAGTTGAATTGTACAATGTGAATGTGCAGTGAAATGTTTGCTAGGAGTCAGGAAATTACAGGTCCGGAGTTGTGCCTGGTAGAATCCGGAATCCTACCTAAGCAGGATGTAACTACGAGGAAGAGACGCAATTTTATAGAATCCAAACTGTATCAAATGATGAAGACGAGGCTTTGTACCTGGTGTATGAAATGTGTAGAAGAGCGAATACCCCAGGCTATAGATTCCTTTCACACTCACTGCAGCGTGACTATAATGTAGAACCACCACACGAAACCATTAGGACCATTAGGACCATTAGGGCCTCTACTAAAAAATTTGAGGGGACGAGTTCTATCTTTTTTTTTTTTTTTTCTGTGTGTGTGTGTGTGTGTGTGTGTGTGTGTGTGTGTGTGTGTGT
>NC_087183.1:6877367-6882367 GCF_035594125.1 Scylla paramamosain
CATTCGGATGCAATATGAGCAGCAACAGAAGCAGCAGCAGCAGCAATATAGTGGTAGTAGTAGTAGTAGTAGTAGTAGTAGTAGTAGTAGTAGTAGTAGTAGTAGTAGACATTCGGATACGATAGAGCAGCAGCAGCAGCAGCAGCAGTAGTAGTAGTAGTAATAGTAATAGTAGCAGCAGCAGCAGCAGCAGCAGGTGCTAGTGATAGTGATGTTGAAAGCAGTAATGACAGCAGTGCCTAGTGATGGTAGTTGTAGCAGTAACAACAACTGACAATTAAAATTAAGCATTAGAAATAAAATTACTTCTCTTCCTGAGAGAGAGAGAGAGAGAGAGAGAGAGAGAGAGAGAGAGAGAGAGAGAGAGAGAGAGAGAGAGAGAGAGAGGAGGGGGGGGGGTCAAAGGGAAGAAAGAAGGTTCAGGATGTAATCTGACCCACCCTGACCTTACACCCTACAACTCTGGCACCTCCTTCCATCCTATACCGCCTCACACCATCCCGCCAGCCTCCACATGTCGCCCACCCACCCACCAACACACCCACCCATACACCCACCAGTTCGCACGCCCATGGTGGAGCACGCACCCACACACGCACTACCAGTAACGCTGCCACCTACACTCACCGCCGTTCCTCACAATTATTACCACTTCACCGCCCTCCACCGTCACCCACGTGATGATGCTGCTGCTGCTTCTACTTCTGCTGCTGCTGTTACTTCTACTTCTGCTGCTTCTACTACTGCTTCTGCTGTTGTGTCTTTTGTTGCTGCTGGTACGGGAGCTGCTTCTACTATTTTTACTACTACTACTACTACTACTACTACTGGCTTTCCTGCTCGATCCATTTTTTTTTTCTTTGTTTTCTCTTTCTCCTCCTTATACCACTATTACCACCAGCACCACCACACAAGACAAGACACACAAGCAAACATCTTAACTCCCACACACGCACATAGAAGCCACTCCTTCCTGCTGTGGAGAGAGAGAGAGAGAGAGAGAGAGAGAGAGAATGGCACTCCTTTTTCCCGCAGTAACTTAACTCTAGGGGTGCGGGGGAGGTGGTAAGGATGTAAGGAGGAGGAAAGGGGAGGGGCAGATGAGGGAGGGAGCTTATTAGGGACAGATGTTAGCCTCCTCCCAAACGACAACAAGGAGGAGGAGGAGGAGGAGGAGGAGGAGGAAAGCGAAGATGAGGGGGAGTAAGAGGAAAATGTCAAGAGAAGAAAAAAGGAACGCAAAGGAAGGCGGCACAAGCATCATCAGACCTGTTGCTTCTTACATGGCTGTTTGTGAAAACGTATATTAGTATAGAGAAAGAGATATAGGGTAGATGAAGAGAAGAAAGGGAAGGAGAAGGAAGAGGAGGAGGAAAATAGGAGGAAATGGGGGAGGACACGGAAGAAAAAAGAGGAAAAGAGGAGGAGGAGGAAGAGGGAGAGGAGGAGGAAACAGAAGAAAAGAGAATGAGAAGAAAAAGGAAGAGGAAAAGAGGAACAGAGGAAGAGGAGGAGGAAACTGAAGAGAAAGAGGAAAAGAGAAGAGGAAGAGGAGTAAACGGAAGAGGAAAAGAGCAAAAAACGAGGAGGAGAAGGAGGAGGAGGAGGAGGAAGAGGAGGAGGAAGAGGAGGAGGAGGAGGAGGAGGAGGAGGAGGAAACGGAAGAGGAAGAGGAAAAGACGAGGAGGAGGAAGAAGAACAAGAACGGATATTAGATGCAAAAGATAACGCAATGTAAAAGAAACATCTATGAACGCAGAAGTGAAGGCTCATTTCCTCATTACGCATCATCCGCGGCTGAGGGAGCGGCGAAGGAGAGGACAAGGATATTACTCTTTTTGGTGAGAGACGTACATTTAAAGGAGTATGTAGACCAGTACAAGGAGAAAGAGGAAGAGGAGGAAGAGGAGGAGGAAGAGGAGGAGGGAGATTGTCAGTGAACCCGAGTGCATGTGTGGTGAAGAGGAGGGGCAGGAGGAGGAGGGGGGTGAGTACTGCCTCTTCCGGTGGGCGTGTTGATTGGGAGAGGAGGGAGAGGAAGGGAGATGTGATAAAAAAGGGAAGAGGTCAAGTGAAGTGTTGATAGATCATTTTGAGAGCACACACACACAAACACACACACAATAACTCTAAAGTCTAAAACAACACTAAAAAGCCTATTAACTTATCACCGCATCCTTGACACCCTCCCATTTCCCCTTCCCTCACACCCACGCCTGTCACCGAGCGCTCCCAGGTCACTACACGGGCCAAATTAGCAAAGTCAGCAGAATTCACCAGTCACTAAGCAAAGCCTAATCGCTGACGGACTAACGACTAGTAACGTTCTGCATTCACCCACAGTGCTAAATAAACGCTTCCCCTCATTCCCAAACTCACTGCCGATCTGCTAAAAATCCTTAAGTTTTCAGTTTCTGTTAAGGAGATAGTCAGGATCAGGCTACAAGATGACCAATATTCTGAAACGCTTTGCTCTCTCACCGCGACTATTTTCAAAGGGCACAAAGATTAGTCGGATTCTCGAGAGTGTTTTTTTTCTGTTAATAATGTAGGATTCTTATCAATCTGCCACTAGAACTGTAAAAACACCTTTAAAAACCTGTGTAACTTCAACTAGAGCCTTTTGAAAGTAGTGGAGATGCGGCGCGGGAGCGTTTCAAAATGGCAAGCCTGAGGAAGACAGAGGAAGCGAGTACTACAGCAGACTAGGCTGCTCATGACCAAGGTTGTACTCTACCTAAATATATCCTATAGTCGTATCTGTCAGCTGCCGAGGTCATCAGAGAATAGATAAGAGAGGTCACACAGCAAAGTACGTTTGTCACCACTGAGGTCTGCAAAGATCACACACACACACACACACACACACACACACACACACACACACATACAGTACTCCAACTTTACATTCATTGGAGAGAGATAACATTAAGGGCATCTGATCAAGGTATTCAGGTGCTGCAAGGATTACATCCTCCTTGGATATAACAAGGGAGATGCAGACAAGGGATTCCTGACTCAAATATTTCCGTAACTCATTACGATTACTTCTACCAGACATTTTCCTCGTAATTTTGGATATTCATTTTTACCATGGACTGGCATCTTCAGTGGTCCTTTTTTCAGGCTTTTGTTGCCATTCATACATGAAAAAAGGGCTCTAGTAAAAGTTATTTCAAGGGTCTTTTTCATAATTCTACTGATGGTTTAATTAATGAGAATTCTACTTCAACAGTGGGGAAAGCACGTATGTGAACTTAGCTAATCATCTGCATAGCCTCTGAAAATAGTTATCAGAACAAAGCTTTTCAAAATTGGGCCAAGATTAAGAAAATCAGTAAACAATTTAAGATGAGTAAAGCGAGATGGGTGTGAATTTGTAAATCTGTAAACGAACCCACACAGCCGAGGTCAGAGGGGGAGGTATCCAGTTGCCACTTGCCCTTTGAAATTAATTATGTGGGAACAAAGATTTCCAAAATACTGACCAAAATTTCTAGAATTAGTAAGCAATATATAAGAGTAACGGGTATGAATCTACAAAAGAACCTACACATCCGACATAAAAAAGGGGGAGGGGGTGCTCGCTTGCCCTTTGAAAATAGTTACGAGGGAACGAAACTTTTTAAAATAATGAATACGATTTCTACGATTAATACACAATTTCAGAAGAAGAGAGCGAGACCGGTGTGAATCTGTAAGAGAACCCACACATCCGATGTGAAGGGGGTACATGTATTCACTTATCCTTTAAAAATAGTTTTGAGGGCACAAAACTTCAAAATTCATAGGATTAATAAGCAATATAAAATGAAGAGTGAAACGAATATGAAATTTATAATTTGACCCACACACCCGACATCAAAGACGCGGGATACTTGCCCTTTGAAAATAGTTGAGGTAAAACTTTAAAAAATATATATAGGATTAATATGCAATATAAGAAAATAGTGAAACGAATGTGAATTTTGTAACAACCCACACATGAAGTCAAGTACTGGTACCCACTTGTCCCAGGTCGATGGTAAGGTTGACCTCGTTGTAGTCCATGCCTCGGGACAGGGGCGGGGACTGCCACCACCTCTCCGACCCGTCGATGGCGTTGGTAGCGGGGTGGGCCTTGTCTGGCTGGCTGGGGTCGCATCGGTCGCACCACTACAAGGGAAGCACGGAGGAAATACGTCAGGCGAAAGCAAATGGCATGTAGAGAGGAGAGAAAAAAAAAAAAAACTACCACTCAAGGGAAAAGCCTCCAAAAAACCGTCAGGGGAAGACATTGCGAGTGTATGGAAAAAAAATAATAACGCTACTAAGCCCCCACCCTCTAAAAATTTTGGGAAAAAACATATAGGATAAAACAGGGCATCGTATAAGAAAGAATTACTACTGACGGTAACATAAGAGAGAGAGAGAGAGAGAGAGAGAGAGAGAGAGAGAGAGAGAGAGAGAGAGAGAGAGAGAGAGAGAGAGAGAGAGACGATCACAAAGAACATTAAGAAAATAAATAGCACTAAAGGAAAAACATAAAAGGAATTCACGGGGGAAAACAAGGGTATAAAAAACAAAAACTATTTAGGGGAAAATACCACTAAGTGACTATAGGGAAATCAAATAATAATCTTTCAGTAATCAGTAATAATAATAATAATAATAAATAATAATAATGATAATAATAATAATAATAATAGCAACCAGAGCTTTATTACTTTTTCCATAACATATTATACTACACACTTTTATTTTCTTTGCGCAAAATTGAACGCTGATTTATTTATTGATTTATTTTCACTATTATTATTTTAAGAACTATTAGCTGTTCACAGTACACAAGTCCTTCAACGACCCAACAGGAAGAGCGGCAGAGCTGACGAATGCAAATATGTCAAGTCCCAAGACGTAAATAGTGGTGTTTGATGCAGGGGCAGCAGTAGTGGCAGGAGGCGGGGGGGATAGGCTACAAGATGGCAGACAGCAGCACCTTGGTCACCACCAATCAAGCC
>NC_087183.1:6884867-6972367 GCF_035594125.1 Scylla paramamosain
TTGTAGTTGAATCAGTGTTGTGGATGACCCGCTGTCGGCATTCGCGCCTACCAGTTTGCAGTACTCCTCGGGTTCCGCGACGCCCTCCCCGCAGGTCGCCGTGGCGGTAATGCGACGGTTTTCGGCTAAATTAAAGTAAGGCGGCGTAAGTACTTGTGCAGTTGTGTATGATACGAGGGCGGCGAGCCATAGGACCCCCGCGAGGGACCTACACCACGCCATGGTTCACGGTTAACTGAGGGTGAGGGCTGCCTGGTAGCGTCACCTCTCCCTCCCACTCTCAGCCCCCTTTTCCTCCCCGTCCCTCTGACTCTGACCCTCCTCCGCCTCCTATTGGCCCTCACTGTTGCCTCTCCCTGCCTCCTTTCCTCATTCCCTTTTTCCTCTCCATCTCTGACTGGCACTCCTTCCTCCCCTACCCCTCACTCTCCCAGACTCTCTCATCGTCCCTCCTCTATTCTCCCGACTCCCTTAGACCGCTCATTCAGTGCCTCCACCCTTGTCCTTCTCTCTTCAGTCTAACCGTCGTCTTCTTTACAAATAATCACACGAGTTTTCAGATAGCAATAAAGTTTATGCCCTTACTAAGTTGTTTTCAATATGCAGTACTTGTTCTGCTATTAATGGTAGAAATGCAAGTATATTAATTCATAATAAGTAGTTTCATATTCGCTCTGAGGCACAGACAGCTTAGGAAGAGTTATAAATGTCTGCGTGAGAAAAAGATAATAAATATGAATACATAAAAAAGGCTTCGCATCTATAACTAACACGAGTTAAGAATAGTTATAGTGAACACCTCAGTTTTCATTTTTTATGGTAAACGCACATATACAAAGCGGTCATACACACACGGCATACATATTACACGTACACATATATAATGTTGTACAAAGTTATGCTCTGTAGAGATTACCTCTGTATGAAGTATACTTGTGTAAGGGAGCACCAGCTCACGCAACATGAACAGCGGGGCCAGCCACTCCTGTCGTGTATATCCATCCCAAGGAAGCCGAGCTGTGGCTCATGGAGACGTTAGTAGTGCTGTACAATGCCATTTTCATCAGCACACACCTGATCCATCCAAAAGTTCCTTGCAGATCGTGTGTCAAAATTAATTACTAAACTAGAGGGCATATCAATCAAGTGAATCATTTAGTTTTTGTAGTGTTATTACTTCACTTAAGTTAATTTATAACGTCTCCTCTGGCCTTTTTATTTTAATATCTACATATAACTCAGGACGTAGCAGAAGTACCATTACTATTCAAGTTTAGACTCACCCACACACTTCCTCACCAAGTAGGCCTACTCTGTCTATTATCCTTGAGCCTCGCCGCCACCACCCCGCGCCGCACTCCGCGCTGGCCTCGATGGTCCTGCTTTTTGATAACGAGTTCCCCTGCACCGAGCCCTGCACTAATGCCGTCCCACATCCACTCACTCCTATCCATGAGACTTCAGGCTATGTAATTAGTTTAGGTGAAACACCAACCCAATTCTCTCTCTCTCTCTCTCTCTCTCTCTCTCTCTCTCTCTCTCTCAGTAAAATATATAAACAGTTGCGATTATCAATGGAGGAAAGTTTTTTTTTTTTTTATGGTCGCTACTCAAATTATTTTAAGTCAATCCAGTCGATGTAAATAGTGAATCTCTTTCTGTGGCTCGGGACGGGATGGTTCGTGAGTGTCGAACTGATAACAGCCAGTCAATACTCGTCCGAACCTTCCAAACAACACACTTCGCTGTGTACGTTTCCTGAAGTCCAATTGTGTTATGGAAGACTGATTTAATTTGAAAAATAATTGTATCTCGCTAATTATTTCGTAAACCCTAGATGTGTTTCTCGGCAATATATAATGTGAGAAGCAATACACCATGATCATCAAAATAAAACAAATAAACCACACAACATTGGCGAGTTACCTTCAATAAACTATCTTACTTAAATCAGTGATTCCCCAACTTTTCTAGGTGCGACAGAAAATGCAGCCCTAACCTCGACCCTGCTTTTACATTGTGGATTCATGTATAATTTCTGAGACGGTACAGCAACCCTCAAAAGCACCGTCGCGGGCCTCATAAGAGTAGGGGCCATGGGTTTTGCTCCAGCTTTGGGAACCGCCGATATAAAACATCATTAGTCTTGACAGGAATCAATGAAAATTCATTAGCTTGACCTTTGTTTAATTTAGTCACTGAAAGAGGCACTAATCGAGGCATGAACACTAAATAAACACCTCTGAATATAAAAATATACAACTGACTTTGATGACGAAAACACACTGCAAGGGACGATCGAGAGACGCGTTACATTACTACTACAATTACTAAAGGATATAACTGGCGAGGGGCGACTTACTCTAGCAGCCACCAAAGGTACAGGATTGATTTTGGCACCACAGTAACAGTCACAAGGTGTTGACAGATGTGGGACTGTAGGAAAAGGTCAGGAGTTGAGTGGAACACTGAATGGAGGAACCGATATAATTTATGTTACATGAGGAAAAGGATTAGTGATTGTTAAAATATTCAAGATAATAGTAGGGTCTCAAACGAGAATGTAAACAAAAGAAAAAAGTTAATGTAATATTGAAAACAGATGTGAAGAAATGCAACAAGGGGATGCAAGATAAATGCAGGTATAGCATTAATAATTAATTAATTTTTAAAAATGGAGAAAAATGTGAGATCCTTGGAACACATAGGAAAGGATGGAACTGACAGATTGTAAGTGCCCTTTAAAAAATTACTAACGATAAAAGCAGCAAACAGCAATGATAAAAGAAAAAAAATAAAATAAAAAGTTGATGGAGTACTGAATAAAAGGAGGAAGTGACATACAGTAAAAGACTCCCCAAGGAAAATGGTATTGGGGTAAATATTATATATCAAAACATAAATGTAATTACAATGTGAGATTGTTATAATACTGAATAAAAGGGAGAAATGAAACATTCTAAGACTCCCCTAAGAAAATAGTACTATTAAATGTTTTGAAGCAATTAAAATCTTTTAAAAGTGAAGAGCAATGATTAAGGTTTAGCATTTGCACCTGTGCTATAATATCTTTTCCTGACAAAAAATACTGACCTTTATATAATCTTGGGGCAAATATATTAGCAAAATATATATATAACAAAATGATTAAAGTGCTAAACTTAAATTTATGTATGCATCTGTACATTTTCTGCAGCTAATGCCACCTTTGGATAAAAACAGAAATAACCAAACACTGTGTAACAGACTGGATACAGACACAAAACATTCTTCATAATATGTATACACACAACATGGATCAGTATAAAAACTTTGAGAGTAAGAGTACAAGTTTGTGCCAACACAGATAACTGTATACACATGTTTACATTAGCACCTTGTGTCCTTACACAACTGTAAAGTAGGAACACTTGAGATTTTGTGTTTTTTTTTGTTCAGCATATATATATATATATATATATATATATATATATATATATATATATATATATATATATATATATATATATATATATATATATATATATCCTCTGCTTCTCTCATCCACAAATCATACATTATCATTATCATTATCCTACAGAATTCACCAAAGGGAATGGCTGTAATAGAGTTCTACAGGGAAGTAGCCAACCTCCTCACGTGAGGACAGCTGGGAAACAATGGAATGGTTGTGATCTCAGATGACAGGGATTTATACTTTGGTTAAATTAACCACACCCAGTGTTAGATGGTTACTTGTGCTGGAACACCTCAATGTCACTGAACTTGAGATAACAGTTTCCACACCAGATGTCACCTCACACCATGGCTACCCACATTCAAGCCTATCATGAACAGTGTCAAGAATTTCTCCACTGCTAACAGAGAATCTCAAAGGTACCCACACAACCTAAGGATTTCTCTATCAAGTGGCAACAGCACAGAGACAACATCCCAAAATATCCTCAGGGAAGACTACCCACAACACCATCCACAGAGCTTCAAGTGCTCCTCATAACTGGACTCATTCACAGCTGAGCTAAGCTTGGCACCAGCTGCCACTCATCCAGAGGTCCAGCTGCCTCTAAGAAGCAGATGGACACAACACCTGTTAATCCCTATCACCACTTAGAGAATAGGTAAAATGCTTCAGTGTATTATGCAAAATATCAATAAAATTTAAACAATGTATGCATCATTGTAAACAGTGAATAAGATGCAGTATCAACTATTCACTACATATGGCAGCTAAAATACAGATGTGCTAATTACCCCTATTGTGATGGTTGTGTCTAGGAACCTTTTTTACTTTGTATGTATATAAAAAGCCATCATCACCATTTCCTCATCAAGACAAGTCTTCTTACAGTTCTCTCCTAAACTCAGCAAGAAACTCACCAAGTTAGCTAGACACTGTAGTTGTGGAAGCAATTAGGGCACAATTTTACTAAAAAAATGTGTTAATTTTATCCTAAAAGTCAGTAACTTAAAAACTGCCTACATTCCTGTTCCAAAACAGCAGTATAAAAATTAATTTAGCATATTTGTTTCTGGCTAAACTGTGAATTCTAATCTTAAAAACATGCAATTGTTTTTCAATTCTCTCCTTCCCCTGAAGACCCACTAGCAAAAAAAGGGCATTCTGACATTCTTGGATTCCTAAATATATATATATCACACTCAATGTCACATATCTTCCTCACTCTCCTTGATGGGAAGACTGACTTACATTCCTCAGATGAATGAGAAGCTTGACAGCATGTCAGAACTCATATTCTCTAGAGCTGGTGTGGGCTATAACTCAATGTGGCGAGTGGCAGAGGCAGACTGCTTTGCTGACTTCTCTTTCTCCAGCGGGAATGCCCAGAATGAGGAAGGGAAGCCTGCTGCATCCCTCTCCCGCTTGGCAAAGGCAGAGAAGGATGAGACACAGTTGCCAATGTAGTGTTTGGAGCGACCCAAGATGGCCAGATCAACATGGGGGTCAGCGGGCTCATGCTTGTGTACACTCACCTTGAGAGAAAATCAAGACAGGTCAAAATATGATCAGGATCAATCACATTATACTCAGTTAGAAAATATCAAATTGATTAAAGACTGAATAAATTAGTTATGATAAATCTAACAAAAGTAATGCAGTGCTGGGCTTCCAAGTAATGTAACAATGAAGTTTGTTGTATAACTAGGTTAGAAGAGTTTTAACAGCAATTAAGACATTTGATGAAATCTGATATAAGAAAAAAAAAAAAAAAAAAAACTGTGAAAAATATAGCAGACATAGTGAAGTTTCAAAGGAAAACCTGATCAGCTATTGCAGCAAAGCCAAAGTTCTTGATAAAATGCATGTACATAGAAATAATACTGTCAACAAATAAAATAAAAACACAGAATTAATTTACCTTAAGTAGAAACAGGAAAAACTACATCAAAACAAACCACCTATAAAATGGTAAACAATCTCTCTCCTGGAAAAACAAAATCCCACCTACCTTCATCTTCCTCAACTCCTTGGTCAGCTCAGGGATGAGATGGTCACTGTCTGAGGCCACGAACACGCTGGCGGCTCCTGTGGCCTTGATGACGCGCTTCAGCTTCTTGACAATGGTGCTGAAGGAAGGAAGACACAGCTCTGTGGTGGCCTTCCCATGCTCATTGCGGTAGCCAAGGCACTGTGGCGCAGCGAAGAGATTGGGACTATGGTGCACGTGTTCACAAGCCCTGACCTGCCATGGGAGAAAAGTAATGTCATTCCAGATTGAATATAAGTGATTACTGATGATTAGCACATACCGCTCATCTCCCTTGCTATTTTTGTGATTGTCTACAATTAGTACTTTCTATTTCTAGTTCTTGCAATGGCCACATACACATACACATACACAATAAAGCAGTGGAGTCAAGGTAATGCATGGTGCACCCTTTCTTCCACTGCACTCCAATAATACAGAAAGCACAGGTCGAGGGACTCTTCAACTCTCTATCCTACAACACCAGCCAGCCTTATTATATGCCCTATTAAGTATATCTGCTTCCCTCTTTAGAGATGTCACCCTGATGTGTTGATCAAGATACACTGCAAACTCTGCTTCATGTACACTTTCCAGTCTTTGTAATACAATTTTGTCTTGCAATATACAATTTTCTTTACAACTACAATACCTTAACTCTTTTTTTTTAATGTTGAAGGGGTACTGACCAAGGGTGATAAAAAGAGAAAGGAAAGAAAAGAAAAAAAAAGCCCATGAAGGTACCACTCCCAAATGAAATGTCAAAAGGATAACTAAAATTGTAGGATGTGTCTTGAAACCTCCCTCTTGAAAGCAATTAAGACCTGTCCTCTTCTTCCCTTGCCCTGACTATCTTTCTGCCAAAGCACAATGGATTACTAAACAGGTGAGCTGACTAAACAGAAAAGACATTGAGCATGTTAGTGGTTGTCTTTTAGCTGTCCCTTAAATGAGTAGTGGCTCAGTAATACACTGACAAACACTACTTGAACAGAAGGAATTACTTGTGACATGACCGGAAGTGAATAATTCTTGTTATGGCTAAAGGTTCATCATCACAGTTCAATACAATGCAGCATTACAACAGTGATCAGTGCTCACCCAGTCCACTCCATTGCGGAGGTGTATGCCAATGAAATGTCCATAGGGGAGAGAGTTGATAAACTTCTTAGCCTTATTGAGCACTGCATCACTCCATTCCAGATACTTATGAAGACCCCGGTTATTCTCCTGTACAGGAAAGCTTGCTGGTGCTCCAGTGAAGGCCAACACTGAAATATATTAAAAAGGATGCTATAACATAATCCATGTTGTTTTCCTCTTATTGTTTACTTATTCTAAAAGGAGTATACAATTCTTACTTTTACTGTTTTTAACACTTTTATGTTATATACATAAACAGGTGAAGTCTTTATATCACCATGCAACACATCAGGTGAAAAAACATTGAACTGTATCCATATACTTTTCAGTAATATAGCTGAAAGCAACTTTTTAGAAAACTTACACAAATATCTCCCTTCACAGATTTCCTGATACATTCTTTCCTCCTTTATTTTCAATTTTGTGAGATGTCTTTCCTGCACATGCATGGATATCAAAGAAAGAATGACATAATTTCTACAGTCCACCTATTAACTATGCATCCCTACCCTCACCTGGCCACTTGCTGGCAGGGTACAAGTCATTCCACTTGTCAGCCATGCTCTGGTGGTGGACATCATAGGTGAGGCCACGGTAAAACTCAGAGCCCACAAAGTCAACTCCAAACGTGTCCCAGAAAGGCCCAAAGGGGTTGCCCTCTTTGGCATTGCAGCCTTCCGAGTTGTGGCGAGGGACATAGCAGAAGGCTGAAAAGACATAAGAGAGGTCAGTGAAGTTTAAAGATTACATGGCATTGTTTCATCTCATCCTAGATTCATTTAAGAAAACACAGCATTAAGGAAAGCCAAGATCCTACCAATCCTTTCCTCCGGGGGCCACACAGTGCTGCCAAACTCCTCCATGAACTGATGCATCAGCACCACACGATGGAACTTGGTAAGTGGCTCAACTTTGAAGTAGGTGTCAAATGGAACCTGTATCTGAAATATGTAGCACAGCATCTAGTACATGTGAAGTTTCATGTCTTTGCAAGTATGTGGTACAGTGTTATTTATGAAAGTAAACAAACCAAACCCTTCACTATAAATGGAATGTTTCAGTAAATCAAACTGACTGATCAAATTCAACTAGTACCTATATACAATGAAAGATGAGATTTAATATGAAGCAGATTAGAGTGAAATATCTGGAGCATGCAGTTATCAGATAAATATCCCAATGAAAACAGACACCAAGAATAACCTCCTAGCTGATATCAATGAGGAAGTTATACAGTTGTGCAAAGAATAGGAACATGAAAACTTACTGATCTAGGGTTACCCGGTTTGTATTCTACCCAGGGTGGCAACACCAGGGTGCGGTTGAGGCCTTTTGCAAATCCCAGAGCTCCAAGGAAGTGGTCAGCCTGGTTTCCAAATCGACCTAAAAAAAATAAATAAATAAGATGCATACAATCATTGGCATTAATGTAAGGTGAAAACCAGGAAACAATAATAAATACATAAGTAAAATAAACAAGAATCATAGAAGGAAACCAACAAAGCAACATAAACAAGGTACAACTATACGAGTAAGCCGCTGCAAAGGTTTATTGCACGCCTACTGCTGGACTGAGTAGTGTAATGACTGAACACTGAGGAAATGTACACAAGATATGCTCTCACCTAACTGGGCTCTCATGGAGGAAATCCTACAGTGGCCAACACACCCATCCAGTAAATAACAACCAAAACACTAATCACCAATGAGGAACTACTGAAGAGTGTGTTATGGCCCCTGAGAGAATAAAAGATTATACACAGAACAATATCAAACAGTAATAGATTCTTTCCGGGATCAGCTTCACTAACCTGCCTGGCTACTCTCTTACTCTGGCCAGTCAAGCAAGGAGAGAAAGTCACCTGTGAAATACTAGGATAGCTCAAGTCTGCAGGTATGCTAGTCCACCGTGAGTAGTGTTGGTTTAAGGCTTGGCAGAACAAAGTATAGAGTTAGGTAGACAAGTGTAAGATTGAAACAACCGTATAAGGAAGAAAAAGGCATCATTAGAACATACTTGTTTGAAAATAAATGTGGAGGAAACAAAAAGATAACAATACATAAAGGCAGTCTAATAAAAGGAAAAAAATGTAGGCCTAGACAGTGAAAAGGGACGCGTCAGTGAGTGCCGCTTCAAAGGCTAACTGACCAACACCTCAACTCCAATTCAGCCTTATGCAGACCCAACACACAGGTAGGGAGTATTAATGCTTCGTTTACTGGTCTTTCGGTACAGCTAATTCACTCACCCATACACGGACAATACATGACGTATCCATTCTGGTCTCTCTCCAGTCCCTCATACCCGCCCAGAAGGCATAGGGTGAGAATAAAGCAATAAGTGAACGCCGCTCCCGCCCTGCCCCAGCCGGCCATTGTTTGTTTACGTCGTTGAGCCGAGTCAATGTTCCAGCAGAGCTTTCGCCTCTGTAACGGGGATATCTTCACTTTTCCTCATTGTTGCACAGTACATAGGCTCTCTCTCTCTCTCTCTCTCTCTCTCTCTCTCTCTCTCTCTCTCTCTCTCTCTCTCTCTCTCTCTCTCTCTCTCTGTGTGTGTGTGTGTGTGTGTGTGTGTGTGTGTGTAAGAATACTGACCTGCTGAGCAATAAAAAAAGAAAAAGGAAGAGAGAAAAAAGTACCACTAATGCACCAGTCTCTAATGAGTAAGGCAAAAGGATAATCTAAAACTGGAGGATGTGTCTTGAAACCTCGAGGATTATGGAAATAACCTTAGCTAGACACTGACTATTTATTTTACTCCAAAGTAACGCTTTTTTTTCAGGTCTTGAGGAATCACCAGTAAAATTTATGAACTGAATGAATCTGAACCCAGCTTAAGCTTTCCGAGTCGTCTCCGCCAGTTTTATCACCCCACCCCTCCAAAACCTAATCTGTACAGGAGCTTTATCACTCCATATATCCGTCTGTTTGTCTATCAGCTTCTCTCTCTCTCTCTCTCTCTCTCTCTCTCTCTCTCTCTCTCTCTCTCTCTCTCTCTCTCTCTCTCTCTCTCTCTCTCTCTCTCTCTCTCTTCTCATTATCTTCTCCTACCGACTTTCTTACTTTTGTCGTTGTTTTTTTTTTTTCCTCGCACTGATCCTTTTCTCTTCCTTCCTCTGAAGGACTCATGGAAGAAGAGATGAGAATAAAATTGGAGGAGGAGGAGGAGGGAATGACACCAATATCTCTTACTTACAAAAACCACAAGATTATACCTCCTTCTACAAGACGAGGTAGAAATGGAGTCATTTGACTTAGAAGAGGGCCCCCTGCTCCACGCCATAGAAAACGGACTTCACGATCTAAACTATGACGTCACTTGTCTCCGTTTTCAGTTTGATGGGGAGCTTTCGTATTCAGCTAGGAGAGAGAGAGAGAGAGAGAGAGAGAGAGAGAGAGAGAGAGAGAGAGAGAGAGAGAGAGAGAGAATTATATATAATTATAAAATTGTTATTGTTTAAATTTTATTTCATTATTATTACTATTATTATTATTATTATTATTATTATGAAATCGTACTAGTAGTGGTAGTAGTACTTCTTTCTGTAGTAGTAGTAGTAATTTTTTTTTCTGTAATTTAACTAATAATTGTTATTCAATTATATTTTCACTTATTATTATATATTGAATTTCTTTCTACAAATCAAAATGATACGACTATTTTATTTGCATCCATCCGTCCACTCACTCACACTCACCCACCCACCTCCATTAACCCACCTGTTCAGCCACCACACACTAACTACAGGCCCACCCGCCCATCCATCCATCTCCTACCCACTCATCCAACCACCCACACACCCATCCATCATCCCATCCACACTCACCAACCCATCCACCCTACTATTTATTACACAATACCCATCCACAACCACAACCACCCACTAAGCCATCCATTGTCCACTGACTTACCTAACTTACTCACTCATTCACCCAACCACTTCCCCATCCACTCACTTACACCAAACCCACCATCCACACCCCATCACTTACATTCCCCACACACCCAGCCACTCACCCATCCAAATATGTTCCATACACCAATTGCCTGGCAGTGCTAGCAGTGGGTTTTGGCTGCCCCTTGCTGGATCTCAATGCAAGGAAAGCTGAGGAGGAGGCAGGAAGTCTCCTCATAGACTGGGAAATGATCAATCTACCCAGGGCTGGGTGGAGCCAGCCTTGCCCAGGACAAGTGAGGATTGTTTTGTGTTTCTGTAACAGTGAAAAGTAATGTTTACTGCAAGGTATGATTTTTCAAATGATGCCTAAAGACTTATCTGATCCTATAACTAATCACTAATACAATAAAATAGAAAACAATGCAGTAAGAGATGAAATAAGCAAAGGGGAAGGTGGTACTGGGCTGCTCTTTGTGAAGGAGTGCCATTGTTTTTTCTGCCGCTCGACCTCTTCTTGCGGTACTTCTGGAGCCTCCTTGTGACTGATAATAAACGAAGAGTGGTTTCCAGACAGGAAGGGGAAAGGATACTGGATAATCTAGTCGAAAGATACACTCAGCTGCCCAGCCTTCAAAGCCTACAAATCAGGATTAGGAGCAGCTAACGAGGCCCACACCTCCCCCAGCTGCTCAAGACTGCGTTTACTTGTAATGTCACTTGCCTGTGTTCTTCCAATATATATATATATATATATATATATATATATATATATATATATATATATATATATATATATATATATATATATATATATTAAGGTTAAGTAGCTACAGCTGTCTAATGTTACATGCAAAAAGAAAAATAAATAAATAAAAATAAGAATAAAGAATAGATAAATATATAAAACTGTCCTGATGATGCTGGTGATGACATCCACAAGCATCAACATCATGTACAAAATGTACATAAAAAAACTCCAAAATAGCTTTATCATTTGCTTATTTTTCAAAGTACATTTTACACAGAAATGAACATGAAATGATTTTACAAAATTACATCAGCTTCCCTGCAATAACAAATGTTCCTTCTATTTCAAGTATCAAATGAAACAAGAATAATATATTTTCCTCAAGTAATGCCTCTCATCTAGTTCCTCTGGCAGCCTGTTCTTGTGCTTTCCTTTCTCATCTTCTCTGGGACTTCATTTTACCATGGCAAACTTTTGGACATCTTCAGGCAGCAAGATATCCTTAAGACTGGATTCCTCTCCTCACTAGTTCTTCTTTGCCCTCTTCTTCTTGGGTAAGCGTTCAGTATTGAGCTTGCTGCATCAAAGGAAACACTGTTATCACATGCCTGTTCTATCTTGTGTGTGATGGTAACTGAAATCTTTCATGAATAATGTAAGAGCATTAAATGACTTCTATTATAGCAGCAGTATTTTCTCAGATATATGCCTAAGCTCCTTGGGTGTAGTAGGCTGGCCCATGACATTGCCCCTTTCCACCATGGACAAATGGGCGAAAAGTGTTAGTAATGTGTGTGTGTGTGTGTGTGTGTGTGTGTGTGTGTGTGTGTGTGTGTGTGTGTGTGTGTGTGTGTGTGTGTGTGTGTGTGTGTGTGTGTGTGTGTGTGTGTGTGTGTGTGTGTGTGTGTGTGTGTGTGTGTGTGTTGCTTTGTCTGGACCATCCTTTGTGGACTGCCAGCCTGGTATATAAAGATACAGATTTCCTCAGTGTAAAATGAACAGATAAGTTGTTCATATCCTCATTATATAAAAACTGGGAAACAAAAAGAAAAAACAAACTAAAGTGGCAGAAATTTTTTCCTGTTGTTATATTTCAGTAGAACAACAAAAGGAAATTTTTGTTTCGTCTTGACAGAGGATGGTATATTTGTGGATGACTTTTTTTTTAATAGGATTATACATGATATTACTTAGAAGAGTTACATGAGATTATGTGAAAAAGTTCTTGAATAATTAGGCCCCTTTCCCTTGAACGGATTTTTCCGGTCCGGAACTTTCCGCACCAGCATCCAGCCCACACCGCAAAACCCATGGTCACGTGCGGATTCTCCCGCAGGCTGTCTCTTCCGTCAATCAAATCAGTGCACTGCTGTCTCTTGACGATGGAGGACGTCAAAAAAAGAGTAATATATGTTCATTTAATGAACAAGAGTATCAAGAAAAGAAGCAGAGAAAATTCTGGGTTCACCCCTTGAACAGCAGTCGTCTTCTCAAGGGTGCATTTTACACTCTGTACGGGGATTTGAAGGCTGACGATGCAAAGTTCTTCAACTACTTTCGGATGAGCTACCCTTCATATGAGGAACTTGTGGCTAAAGTGAGAGACTCTATTCAATCAGATGACACCAATATGAGACCAACTGACACGTGACCACCAGCCGCACACGGGAAAAAACGGACGTGTAAACGCGCTCAAAGCAACACGTTACCACCCAAACCGCTCTCCGGTACTTCTGCTCCGGTCTTGCTGGTAGTCTGGCAGGATGTGGCTGTTGCAACGGAAAAACTACCGTACCGGCCCAGTGTAAATGCTCCCATAAGAGTCAATGTAAAGCTAAACTGTACGGAAAGTCCCAGACCGGAAAAATCCGTTCATGTGAAAGGCCCCTTACAGTTTAACTTCATTGCTGTTCATCCCTTTGTTGCTGTTCTACTACTACTACTACTACTACTACTACTACTACTCATCCTCATCTCTCAGTACCACCTACCTTCTCAGGGTCTCAACACATCTCAGCGACTCAGATAATTCCCATAAAGAAGACTGGGATGCATCAACACTGAGGACATGCATGTATCTGAGGTCAGGATTATTGCAAGACACTTTGTCACATCTCACTATTCCCAATTTTAGAATTTTATTAGTCTGAAAAAAAAAAAGTTTTAGTTTAGTAATGATTAGCAAGTACGATTGAAGTTTAAAGGTTCTTGTTTTGCTTTAGCTTTCATCTCTCCATCTATATAGTAATGTGATTCTCTCTCTCTCTCTCTCTCTCTCTCTCTCTCTCTCTCTCTCTCTCTCTCTCTCTCTCTCTCTCTCTCTCTCTCTCTCTCTTGGTCCCTGGTCTCAAAATGTTGGTGATCCCTGCAGTATAATGTCAATCATTGGAGTGACTTTAAATCTTGTTATTTACAAAGTATCATTTCTCATGAATTCCACATCAAAATAAAAGTCACTGTACCCCAAACCACTGCACACTGCACACTGGCCTCACCAAGTCACTGAGGTTCTGTGGTGGTGAAGTGACCAAAATATCTACTGCATTGGAGTTAATATCAAAACTCTCTTCTTTGTCACTCTGGCTGTGGTTGTCCACGTCATACTGGAAACACAAAATAAAACTTTAGATACTGGTGAGGAAATATGAATCAATACTAGATATTCAAGGTACAACAGCAACTGCTAAGTAAGTCACTCAAAAAAAAATCCCTATCCTCTCATTACAGAAGAACTATTTGAAGGCTAAAATGAGAAATGTACATAGAGTCAAGGGACACACAAGTTCAAAATCAAATGGTCTTGGTGATCTTCAAAGCTTCTCCAGTACCACATCATGGTCTTACCTTACTCCATTGTATTTTTACAGGACTGGGTGAGATTCATAATGTCCCATCTTTTAAAGTAATTTGCTATATTTATCTTCAAAGCAATGAATACTCCTTGCACACACAACTTTGTCAGTCGGGGGATTCCATTGGCTGATTGCTCTATCAGGAAAACTATACTATTTCCTCACATCTTTCTTCACTCTTTCCTTGTACAATTTCTTTCTGTGACTTGAGTACCCTGTTGGGCAATGAGGCTCTGTACCCACTCCACTCCCTCTCATGCACATAATCTCAAAGCACACAGAATATAGAATTAGCAGTCAGCTATAAAGAGCCCATGATGAATGCGACACACCTTCTTTGTTGCAATCCTGATTTTGGTGGCGTCTCTCACTCTCATCACCATATGACCTGTGCTCTCCTCTCGGCTAACCTTCATCACCTGCCAGATGAGAAGATTACTAGGAACAGCATAACAAAATTAAAGTCCCTTGGTGTTACTATTACAGCACAGGTAAAGGTGACAATGGTATGAGACTCACCTCACAAAGCAGATAAAAACACAAACCATTACGGATCTTGATCAGCTCAATGGTTCCCAGGAAGGCTCTGCCATCAATGTACAGTGCGTTGTCCAGTCTGCAAAGTGTCAGGTATGAACCCTTTCACTGCTGTTTGCCACATCTTTCCCTCATCACTAACCACCCTGAGACATCTTTTTTTGCTCTACACCCACCTCCATACATTGTATGGGCTAGAAATTGCAAAATATATATTTTTTTTATCCACTTCTTTCTTGCAGATACTTATAAAGACTCCATATATTGTGAATGGTTGCATACTGTATTGAAAAGGTGAGAGGGAGGCAGGGACTAACAACACATGCGTCACAACACACTGTTAGCTGAGCTCTAGCCATAATAGTAATTTCTTAACTTTTTTTTTTTAGTTTGTTGTGATATTTTTATCTTTACCTATCTTTTTATGTACGAGAGGCATTGACCAAGGCCAACAGATTTTTTATATATATATATATATATATATATATATATATATATATATATATATATATATATATATATATATATATATATATATATATATATATATATACAATGGAACCTCAGTTTTCAAACTTAATTCCTTCATGAATGCCATTCAAAATCCAAAATGTTAAAAAACTGGAACTATTTTCCCTATAGGAATCAATGTAAAATGGATTAATCTGTTCTCAGACAACCATCCACCATCTCTTTGTGGGTAATGACCAATGCTCCACTCAACATCTCCAGCTCAGAAATTTTTTATCCAGAAAGGATGTATTGAATGAACTTAATGACATGTAACTCATCAAAAGATATTGTTTAGACCATGCAGTCATTCTCTTTGTCACCAATGAAGTGAAGGAAGTTTTACGCAGTGACAGTGAGAGGAGCATCCCACTCACTGGCAAAATGAAGGTGATCATAACACTTAGACATCTTGCTGTTGGTAAAAGCTACTGGGAAAATATAGTTGTGAGTCAACGAGAGAGCCACAGGAGGCCTGGGATTATTCTTGAGCACCAAACCTTGTTTGTTTACATCAAAATTCTTCAATGGGATCACATTTAACTTATTTCATAGATTGAATAACTGTCTTACCTTCTGTCTCTCCTCCAAATATATAAAAATGAAGGAAATATTTATAGAAACTATAAGTTAGTAATAAATGGCAGCTTTTGCTATATCTTGTAGTATTTGAAATCATGTAACTTTGTTCAGAAACTGAATTATGGTATGCCAACCAAAGCAATTACGAGTTAAAAATTTTATTCGAAAAGGAAGTTGTTCGGGAAGGGAAACATTCAGTAACTGAGGTTCCACTGTGTATATATATATATATATATATATATATATATATATATATATATATATATATATATATATATATATATATATATATATATATATATATATATATATATATATATATATTGGTGAATATAAGACAGTGAAAGGGAAAACAAGTCACTGGATCTCACCTTTCCTGTACAGAAAATTTAAAGTCATCACAAGGAATGACACGCAGTTTGTTTCCACTCTCGTTGTTGAGGTACAGCTCATGCACCACATTGGTGGATCCTAATGGCACAGCACGGCACTCCACCCCGTTCAGACACACTGTTGCCCCTTCCTGAGTAAAGGTAAAGTATGTGTATGTTCAGCAAGTGAATATGTTATTTAATTTTCATTTATCAAAGCTTTCCATTACATAGAAATGCTAGTGATCCAAAATAAAAATACTATTAAATAGAAAATGTCATTGTCCTTACTTTCTTTTCAGTGTGATGGTGGTGGTGGTGGTGGAAGTAAATAAAAGACAGAGGTACTGATGATGAAAATGACAGCTTTTGCTCATGGAGGTGGAGCTGGAAGTGATGGTGACAGTAATGGTAGCAATGGTGGAAGTGACTAAGCAGTGGTCTTGGTGGAAGTGATGGTGGTGGAAGTGAGTGATGGAGGTTGTGTTGGCCTCACCTTAAGATATGGCACCACTCCATCGGCTGTACACTTGACCAAGATGTCCACTTGATGAGAGGAAGTCTGCCACACATCAATCTGCACACTGTTGTCAATGATCTCTTGTTTTACACAGCTCAGTTGAAACTGGAAAGTTCAGTGAATAGTGAGAGGAAGCTGGCAGAAGTTGTGTTAGCTTTATTTTGTTCTATAATTATTCAACTAGTGGTATATCAAAATTATTTTGAGGTCACACCTATAATTTCCATCAGTCTATAAGCAACCGCACCTTCCTGAATAAAATATTAGTTTTGGTGTTGTCCTTCACTCGCAGCACAAGGAATCCTTCACTCAGCTCCAAGCGGATATTCAATACCTGAAGACAGTTACAACAGAAGTAAATTTACTTGTTGCAAATATAGTACAGTACCACATGCTGAATTACACTAAATGAAGATCACATAAGTAAAAGCCACTCTCATATTTGCTAACAATGCATACATAGTTCTCACTTTTTTTCTTTTACATAATGTGTTGCATTTATTTTCCACAATGTACTCTTAAATCTCTCTACCCTTGCATAAACCCAGATGGGTTAGTATAAGATCTATTAGAATACCACAGATTAGTTGTCTGAACACATGTACTCAATTGTGTTTTTGCTTTAAAAGTTATCATCTTGCATGATTGTCCTAAGTAAAAATGAAATAAATAAATAAAATAATAATAATAATAATAAAAATAATAAATAAATAAAATAATAATAATAATTCTGGTGAAGTCTCACAACGATATTAGTCTTTGTGACCATTTCGTAACTCACCTTGCATATGAGTGTGTTGGATATACCTGGTATGATGTTTTTGAGGAAACTAAGGCATGCCATGGCTTATCTGGAAAAACAAGACCTTAAGTTTAAAAATGTAATAAACACATATCAAAAGGAAATAGAATAATAAAGTGTACCTACAAGTAAACAAATAGTAAAACAATAAGTAAAAGAAGTCAGATTGCAATGGAGTTCTGTTCCTAAGCCGTGTTGTAAATGCTCAACCACACAGCTACCAAGCACAGAATTTGTATGTACATATACTGTAGTAAGGTTAGATTCTGTCTGATTCCTCTCCCTCTGCTTTCTGCATGAGCTTTTGTGGCATAACACCAATTTTTTTCCAAGTTTCTTCTCAGCCCACCTAGTCCTCACACCTCACCTGCCACCACAAGATGATATTGTCACCAGTCATCCAATCCAATCTCCATGGGCAAACTTCTCCATAACTGATTTTCTCTCCCTGTGGTGCCTTGCAGACTCTCAGAAGCTGCTCCCCTCCTCTTTGGTCTTCTTTTGGTTCATAGGTTCCCCATCCTAGTCTTTTATTGGTAGTTGTTCCCTTTTCCCATTGCACATTCGTGTATCTCTCTCTCTCCCTCTCTCTCCCTGGACACACACAACTTTTTCACTTACTTCTCATTTTCAAGTAACAAACCTTTGATTCAACAGAAGGAATGAAAATGAGGACCAATAGTAATGGAAGTGAAATGTGGAGGAAGATCTGAAAGTTCATCATTACAGGGAGGAGAAAAAAGACCCTTTAAAATATATTTTTTTATTAGGTAAGTACATGACACTGGTGAAAAAAGCTTGACATCCATGGCCATACTTTCATTATATAAACTTTTATTATGAAAACAAAAGTCCCACAAACACAAAATGGCTGCCCAGTTTCAAAACAAACACAACAGTCTGCATGGGAGCTACGGCTGTGACAACACAAACAGCCGAGCCTGCTGTGTCTGTAGTAGATCCACATAACATTACCAATAAAGTTCTTACAGCATTAGCACATAAGCCAGAAAGGGAAAGGATTTGCTCGTCAGCAGATTTTTAATGTCCACTTTCTTAATATATATATATATATATATATATATATATATATATATATATATATATATATATATATATATATATATATATATATATGACAGGTTAGAAAATTACAAAGGAAGCAAGATTAAAAAACACAGAGCATGTGAATGGGTACAGCTATTGGTGTGAGATCAATAGCAGTTGGTAACCAACAGGAGCACTAGCACACTCAGAACTCCAATCGTCCGACATTTCAGACTTAAAGAGTGAATCCTTTCACAAGGAACTATAAATACAAGAAAAGAATGTCAAACAAATAAAGTACAAAATGGACACTCACACATACACACACTGTTAGGAATAGGTAGAGTATGTAATATTACAGTATTAGAGTTTTTTATTCTCTCTATTTCCTCCTTCCCTTACCTAGTGTGAACTAAAAACCATGTAACACCATACCAGCCGTACCCTTCACCGCCGCCTGCTGGATAATTGTCTCCCGTGGTGCTCCAAACGTCCTCCTTTGACTGTTGGTTGCCAATGCATGTCTTGTAGAAGGTCCACAGCATCAAGCAAACAGCCACCATTACAATGAAGTTTGCTACGATACTCTCACTGGATGGCTTCTTGTTTGTCTTGGTGCAATACATTTCCACTGCCACCACTCTCCACAAGCTGGCAATACCTGGCAATAAATCCTCCCAGCTGGATGTACGTTCACACAGGTGGCTGGGAAGGGGCAGCTGGTTCGCAGGAAATTAATATAAACAAACAGCAACTCAACAAGATGTCTTCCTCCAGTGATAGCTGCACTTCTTTTAGCATACCAAAAGATAAAATGGAAAAGGAAATATCTGTAGACACATCCCTGGTTGTGCCAAAGAGGAGAAAGGAGTGTCTGTCACACTCTTTTGCCTGAGCTGAGTGTGGAAGACCCAGACACCATGAGGCAGTGGATATGCTTCAAAAGCAAGCAATGTAATGGTCTTCTGCAGCTTTTGACTCTCCTCATCAAGAAGGAAGATACCCACATGAGGGATGCAGTGACACCTGGTGAATGTCTGACAGTTATGCTGTGTTACCTATGAGCACCAACAGGTAAGGAAGAGTGATCGGTATCTATTAAGAAGTTGGCTCCTTCTGTAGCGGTTACTACTCAATTATAATATATATATATATATATATATATATATATATATATATATATATATATATATATATATATATATATATATATATATATATATATATAGTAAGTCTCGGGTCCCAGAGATGACACTGGTCCCTCACTAGCTCCTTCAGCATTAACTTTTCTGCCTCTGGACACCACATCTTCCACAACTCTTCCCAAGGACACGATGTAAACAAAGCAGCAGGCAGCTGGACAAGACCAACCTGTCGGTCTTGTTGGTACAGATGGCAATTCCAGCCGCCAAGCACCAAAAGTCCAGCAGGCGGGCCAACCCAGCTTGAGGTGGCTGGCAATTCAGCAGCAAACTGCCAAGTGTGAACCTGCCTTTCGTGTAGTCTATGGCATACTGTAGGCCACGGGAACCTTTCAGAACACTGTACCACCCTCAGTCAAGCTACCCATGTGCTGTGCAGTCACTGGCCCCAGTAATTGTTAGCTGTCTTTTGATACAAATGCAACAAAAGAGATAACTTAACATGCTGCTTTCATGACCACCCAAACTGCTGTGCCCTGACTTCCTATTAAGGTGTATGTTACACTAAGTTGCTGTTTATCTGCAACGAAAATAAACCACATGAGCTTAGAGGAGAGTTTGGAAAGTGGGATTTTAGGCTTGGATCTATGAGGGGATCCAAAGTGGTCAAAGCATCCCTGGTTGGGTTAGGTTAGTGTCTTTACAGGAGGCATAAACCTCCTGTTTAGGTTAGGATAGATAACATTAGGTTAAATTTGGTTAGTGTCCTTAAGGAAGGGTCCAGAGGTTAGGTTAGATAAGGTTAGTGTCCTTAAGGGTGAGAGTGTCCAGCTACTAGTTGGTTAAGTTAAGTATGGTTAGGTTGTCCTTTAGGGAGGTCCATGGGGTTGTGAAGCCCTTCAGTTAGGTTAGTGACATTGGGGGTGTCCAGAGGGGTGTAACCCTCCACAGTTAGGTTAGGATAGGCTAGAAATTTCCCATTTTCAAAATAAGGTATTTCTCATGAATGTCAAAATTGGCTCAATTTGGCTCTCCCCACTTTAAAACCACTTTCCCACCAGGTCTGTAAGCTAACACACTTATCTTACATAGCATAGCCTCTCATTGATCATAACTGGCTTGCCTCTACACCAGTGGTTCTTAGCCCCTGGGTCAAAACCCGAAGTTGGGTCACCAAGCCATTTCAATGGGTCACCAAGGATGTATGTACAGTTTTTCCCCAATATGCCTATTCAGAATGTTATCAAAGTATCAATCATGTGGTTTTACTGATGTTTTCAACCAATATACCATATGAAACTATTACTCTTCACAGAATCTACATCTCAATGTTCAGAGCATTTCTAGCCACATTTTACCCCGCCAGAAATTAATAATAAATTTACCTCATGGGGATTCCAGGGGGGTGAAGCCTCCCCTCCTCCATTAGAAGTTTACAAAATGTTAGGTTAGGTTAATTTACCTTATGGAGGGGGGTCTATGGAGGGGATTTCCCCCATGGTTAGGGAGTTACAAAATGTTAGGTTAGGTTAGTTTACCTTATGGGGTGTCACCCATTGGTTAGGAGGATATAAAATCTTAGGTTAGTTTACCTTAAGAGGGGGTAGTAGGTTAGGGAGGTATTGGTTGAAACTGCACATTTACCAATTATGCGTATAAAATACCTAAGTCATTAACATCTAAGGCTAACTAGATCATAGACACAGACAGTTTAAAAGGTGAAGAAGAGAGAGAGAAAAAAAAGCCTACATCTACTTTTGCTTTTTCAAATCTAATTTGAAGAGTTTATGAAGGTATATGGGTCACCATGGTCAATCTGGACAGGATTTTGGGTCGCAGACAAAAAAGATTAAGAACCACTGCTCTACACACTCACCTTGTACGTGTCACTGCCAAGCACAATCAGGGACTAGAGTAACCTGGTAAACACAGACTCTGGCCCTCCACTGAACTACTGTTCTCACCTCATTTACTAACTTTCCTCTACAACACAATCTTTTACCAAGCAAACATACAATTAAGGACCTACCTTACTTAGCGTCGACTCAGATTCGCGCCCTCCAAATGATGAAATGAACCCTCAGAAGCGTGTTTCCGAATAATATTGGTCTCCCAGCCGAAGCCAGTCATACCCCTCCGGAAAGAGTCTAAAGAACTCGTAAAGACCGATCTTTGGGGTACTCCTGAGAGCATTCACACACCACACATACCACTGTGGTGCCCAGTCATGTTAACCACCCAACCAATAGTTTTTAATTAACTCACGAGCTTGAGCCAGGTTCAAACTGCCGACCACGCTAAATCACCAGGAATCTGTGTCAGTGTTGCCAACTGTTGGTATTGTAAGGAGCTGTCCTAAACATAGAGGCTTTTAGCTAATTTTGACGGACGTAGGGAAATAGGAAAGGACAGGAAAATTTCCTTTAAATATAGGGACTTTGAGCAATCATCGATATTTTGTATATTAGCATTTAGCACACACATACATACACACACACAAATTTAGTATACTTACTGTTTACTCATCATGTAAGCTTCTCATTCACTTTTCATTTTCTTTGATGATCTTACAAGAAAATGGGAGATCAGATCACCTGCTCTGGGCTTTTGGTTGCTTACTTGTACAATATGCGTGTAACAACGTGGGTTAGGAGTGAAGTGTGTAGGATAAGGCATAAGCGTCGCACCAGGTGCCTCCCTCACCCTTAGCACGATGGAGGAGGCAGGCCCAACACACCCAAGAAAATAAGGACTAGGAGGAGTACCCCAAAGATCGGTCTTTACGAGTTCTTTAGACTCTTTCCGGAGGGGTATGACTGGCTTCGGCTGGGAGACCAATATTATTCGGAAACACGCTTCTGAGGGTTCATTTCATCATTTGGAGGGCGCGAATCTGAGTCGACGCTAAGTAAGGTAGGTCCTTAATTGTATGTTTGCTTGGTAAAAGATTGTGTTGTAGAGGAAAGTTAGTAAATGAGGTGAGAACAGTAGTTCAGTGGAGGGCCAGAGTCTGTGTTTACCAGGTTACTCTAGTCCCTGATTGTGCTTGGCAGTGACACGTACAAGGTGAGTGTGTAGAGCAGTGGTTCTTAATCTTTTTTGTCTGCGACCCAAAATCCTGTCCAGATTGACCATGGTGACCCATATACCTTCATAAACTCTTCAAATTAGATTTGAAAAAGCAAAAGTAGATGTAGGCTTTTTTTTCTCTCTCTCTTCTTCACCTTTTAAACTGTCTGTGTCTATGATCTAGTTAGCCTTAGATGTTAATGACTTAGGTATTTTATACACATAATTGGTAAATGTGCAGTTTCAACCAATACCTCCCTAACCTACTACCCCCTCTTAAGGTAAACTAACCTAAGATTTTATATCCTCCTAACCAATGGGTGACACCCCATAAGGTAAACTAACCTAACCTAACATTTTGTAACTCCCTAACCATGGGGGAAATCCCCTCCATAGACCCCCCTCCATAAGGTAAATTAACCTAACCTAACATTTTGTAAACTTCTAATGGAGGAGGGGAGGCTTCACCCCCCTGGAATCCCCATGAGGTAAATTTATTATTAATTTCTGGCGGGGTAAAATGTGGCTAGAAATGCTCTGAACATTGAGATGTAGATTCTGTGAAGAGTAATAGTTTCATATGGTATATTGGTTGAAAACATCAGTAAAACCACATGATTGATACTTTGATAACATTCTGAATAGGCATATTGGGGAAAAACTGTACACACATCCTTGGTGACCCATTGAAATGGCTTGGTGACCCAACTTCGGGTTTTGACCCAGGGGCTAAGAACCACTGGTGTAGAGGCAAGCCAGTTATGATCAATGAGAGGCTATGCTATGTAAGATAAGTGTGTTAGCTTACAGACCTGGTGGGAAAGTGGTTTTAAAGTGGGGAGAGCCAAATTGAGCCAATTTTGACATTCATGAGAAATACCTTATTTTGAAAATGGGAAATTTCTAGCCTATCCTAACCTAACTGTGGAGGGTTACACCCCTCTGGACACCCCCAATGTCACTAACCTAACTGAAGGGCTTCACAACCCCATGGACCTCCCTAAAGGACAACCTAACCATACTTAACTTAACCAACTAGTAGCTGGACACTCTCACCCTTAAGGACACTAACCTTATCTAACCTAACCTCTGGACCCTTCCTTAAGGACACTAACCAAATTTAACCTAATGTTATCTATCCTAACCTAAACAGGAGGTTTATGCCTCCTGTAAAGACACTAACCTAACCCAACCAGGGATGCTTTGACCACTTTGGATCCCCTCATAGATCCAAGCCTAAAATCCCACTTTCCAAACTCTCCTCTAAGCTCATGTGGTTTATTTTCGTTGCAGATAAACAGCAACTTAGTGTAACATACACCTTAATAGGAAGTCAGGGCACAGCAGTTTGGGTGGTCATGAAAGCAGCATGTTAAGTTATCTCTTTTGTTGCATTTGTATCAAAAGACAGCTAACAATTACTGGGGCCAGTGACTGCACAGCACATGGGTAGCTTGACTGAGGGTGGTACAGTGTTCTGAAAGGTTCCCGTGGCCTACAGTATGCCATAGACTACACGAAAGGCAGGTTCACACTTGGCAGTTTGCTGCTGAATTGCCAGCCACCTCAAGCTGGGTTGGCCCGCCTGCTGGACTTTTGGTGCTTGGCGGCTGGAATTGCCATCTGTACCAACAAGACCGACAGGTTGGTCTTGTCCAGCTGCCTGCTGCTTTGTTTACATCGTGTCCTTGGGAAGAGTTGTGGAAGATGTGGTGTCCAGAGGCAGAAAAGTTAATGCTGAAGGAGCTAGTGAGGGACCAGTGTCATCTCTGGGACCCGAGACTTACTATATATATATATATATATATATATATATATATATATATATATATATATATATATATATATATATATATATATATATATATTATAATTGAGTAGTAACCGCTACAGAAGGAGCCAACTTCTTAATAGATACCGATCACTCTTCCTTACCTGTTGGTGCTCATAGGTAACACAGCATAACTGTCAGACATTCACCAGGTGTCACTGCATCCCTCATGTGGGTATCTTCCTTCTTGATGAGGAGAGTCAAAAGCTGCAGAAGACCATTACATTGCTTGCTTTTGAAGCATATCCACTGCCTCATGGTGTCTGGGTCTTCCACACTCAGCTCAGGCAAAAGAGTGTGACAGACACTCCTTTCTCCTCTTTGGCACAACCAGGGATGTGTCTACAGATATTTCCTTTTCCATTTTATCTTTTGGTATGCTAAAAGAAGTGCAGCTATCACTGGAGGAAGACATCTTGTTGAGTTGCTGTTTGTTTATATTAATTTCCTGCGAACCAGCTGCCCCTTCCCAGCCACCTGTGTGAACGTACATCCAGCTGGGAGGATTTATTGCCAGGTATTGCCAGCTTGTGGAGAGTGGTGGCAGTGGAAATGTATTGCACCAAGACAAACAAGAAGCCATCCAGTGAGAGTATCGTAGCAAACTTCATTGTAATGGTGGCTGTTTGCTTGATGCTGTGGACCTTCTACAAGACATGCATTGGCAACCAACAGTCAAAGGAGGACGTTTGGAGCACCACGGGAGACAATTATCCAGCAGGCGGCGGTGAAGGGTACGGCTGGTATGGTGTTACATGGTTTTTAGTTCACACTAGGTAAGGGAAGGAGGAAATAGAGAGAATAAAAAACTCTAATACTGTAATATTACATACTCTACCTATTCCTAACAGTGTGTGTATGTGTGAGTGTCCATTTTGTACTTTATTTGTTTGACATTCTTTTCTTGTATTTATAGTTCCTTGTGAAAGGATTCACTCTTTAAGTCTGAAATGTCGGACGATTGGAGTTCTGAGTGTGCTAGTGCTCCTGTTGGTTACCAACTGCTATTGATCTCACACCAATAGCTGTACCCATTCACATGCTCTGTGTTTTTTAATCTTGCTTCCTTTGTAATTTTCTAACCTGTCATATATATATATATATATATATATATATATATATATATATATATATATATATATATATATATATATATATATATATATATATATATATATTAAGAAAGTGGACATTAAAAATCTGCTGACGAGCAAATCCTTTCCCTTTCTGGCTTATGTGCTAATGCTGTAAGAACTTTATTGGTAATGTTATGTGGATCTACTACAGACACAGCAGGCTCGGCTGTTTGTGTTGTCACAGCCGTAGCTCCCATGCAGACTGTTGTGTTTGTTTTGAAACTGGGCAGCCATTTTGTGTTTGTGGGACTTTTGTTTTCATAATAAAAGTTTATATAATGAAAGTATGGCCATGGATGTCAAGCTTTTTTCACCAGTGTCATGTACTTACCTAATAAAAAAATATATTTTAAAGGGTCTTTTTTCTCCTCCCTGTAATGATGAACTTTCAGATCTTCCTCCACATTTCACTTCCATTACTATTGGTCCTCATTTTCATTCCTTCTGTTGAATCAAAGGTTTGTTACTTGAAAATGAGAAGTAAGTGAAAAAGTTGTGTGTGTCCAGGGAGAGAGAGGGAGAGAGAGAGATACACGAATGTGCAATGGGAAAAGGGAACAACTACCAATAAAAGACTAGGATGGGGAACCTATGAACCAAAAGAAGACCAAAGAGGAGGGGAGCAGCTTCTGAGAGTCTGCAAGGCACCACAGGGAGAGAAAATCAGTTATGGAGAAGTTTGCCCATGGAGATTGGATTGGATGACTGGTGACAATATCATCTTGTGGTGGCAGGTGAGGTGTGAGGACTAGGTGGGCTGAGAAGAAACTTGGAAAAAAATTGGTGTTATGCCACAAAAGCTCATGCAGAAAGCAGAGGGAGAGGAATCAGACAGAATCTAACCTTACTACAGTATATGTACATACAAATTCTGTGCTTGGTAGCTGTGTGGTTGAGCATTTACAACACGGCTTAGGAACAGAACTCCATTGCAATCTGACTTCTTTTACTTATTGTTTTACTATTTGTTTACTTGTAGGTACACTTTATTATTCTATTTCCTTTTGATATGTGTTTATTACATTTTTAAACTTAAGGTCTTGTTTTTCCAGATAAGCCATGGCATGCCTTAGTTTCCTCAAAAACATCATACCAGGTATATCCAACACACTCATATGCAAGGTGAGTTACGAAATGGTCACAAAGACTAATATCGTTGTGAGACTTCACCAGAATTATTATTATTATTTTATTTATTTATTATTTTTATTATTATTATTATTATTTTATTTATTTATTTCATTTTTACTTAGGACAATCATGCAAGATGATAACTTTTAAAGCAAAAACACAATTGAGTACATGTGTTCAGACAACTAATCTGTGGTATTCTAATAGATCTTATACTAACCCATCTGGGTTTATGCAAGGGTAGAGAGATTTAAGAGTACATTGTGGAAAATAAATGCAACACATTATGTAAAAGAAAAAAAGTGAGAACTATGTATGCATTGTTAGCAAATATGAGAGTGGCTTTTACTTATGTGATCTTCATTTAGTGTAATTCAGCATGTGGTACTGTACTATATTTGCAACAAGTAAATTTACTTCTGTTGTAACTGTCTTCAGGTATTGAATATCCGCTTGGAGCTGAGTGAAGGATTCCTTGTGCTGCGAGTGAAGGACAACACCAAAACTAATATTTTATTCAGGAAGGTGCGGTTGCTTATAGACTGATGGAAATTATAGGTGTGACCTCAAAATAATTTTGATATACCACTAGTTGAATAATTATAGAACAAAATAAAGCTAACACAACTTCTGCCAGCTTCCTCTCACTATTCACTGAACTTTCCAGTTTCAACTGAGCTGTGTAAAACAAGAGATCATTGACAACAGTGTGCAGATTGATGTGTGGCAGACTTCCTCTCATCAAGTGGACATCTTGGTCAAGTGTACAGCCGATGGAGTGGTGCCATATCTTAAGGTGAGGCCAACACAACCTCCATCACTCACTTCCACCACCATCACTTCCACCAAGACCACTGCTTAGTCACTTCCACCATTGCTACCATTACTGTCACCATCACTTCCAGCTCCACCTCCATGAGCAAAAGCTGTCATTTTCATCATCAGTACCTCTGTCTTTTATTTACTTCCACCACCACCACCACCATCACACTGAAAAGAAAGTAAGGACAATGACATTTTCTATTTAATAGTATTTTTATTTTGGATCACTAGCATTTCTATGTAATGGAAAGCTTTGATAAATGAAAATTAAATAACATATTCACTTGCTGAACATACACATACTTTACCTTTACTCAGGAAGGGGCAACAGTGTGTCTGAACGGGGTGGAGTGCCGTGCTGTGCCATTAGGATCCACCAATGTGGTGCATGAGCTGTACCTCAACAACGAGAGTGGAAACAAACTGCGTGTCATTCCTTGTGATGACTTTAAATTTTCTGTACAGGAAAGGTGAGATCCAGTGACTTGTTTTCCCTTTCACTGTCTTATATTCACCAATATATATATATATATATATATATATATATATATATATATATATATATATATAT
This sequence comes from Scylla paramamosain, assembly GCF_035594125.1. Taxonomy (NCBI): domain Eukaryota; kingdom Metazoa; phylum Arthropoda; class Malacostraca; order Decapoda; family Portunidae; genus Scylla; species Scylla paramamosain. The sequence goes on from NC_087183.1 coordinate 6,913,070, forward strand.
ATATATATATATATATATATATATATATATATATACACAGTGGAACCTCAGTTACTGAATGTTTCCCTTCCCGAACAACTTCCTTTTCGAATAAAATTTTTAACTCGTAATTGCTTTGGTTGGCATACCATAATTCAGTTTCTGAACAAAGTTACATGATTTCAAATACTACAAGATATAGCAAAAGCTGCCATTTATTACTAACTTATAGTTTCTATAAATATTTCCTTCATTTTTATATATTTGGAGGAGAGACAGAAGGTAAGACAGTTATTCAATCTATGAAATAAGTTAAATGTGATCCCATTGAAGAATTTTGATGTAAACAAACAAGGTTTGGTGCTCAAGAATAATCCCAGGCCTCCTGTGGCTCTCTCGTTGACTCACAACTATATTTTCCCAGTAGCTTTTACCAACAGCAAGATGTCTAAGTGTTATGATCACCTTCATTTTGCCAGTGAGTGGGATGCTCCTCTCACTGTCACTGCGTAAAACTTCCTTCACTTCATTGGTGACAAAGAGAATGACTGCATGGTCTAAACAATATCTTTTGATGAGTTACATGTCATTAAGTTCATTCAATACATCCTTTCTGGATAAAAAATTTCTGAGCTGGAGATGTTGAGTGGAGCATTGGTCATTACCCACAAAGAGATGGTGGATGGTTGTCTGAGAACAGATTAATCCATTTTACATTGATTCCTATAGGGAAAATAGTTCCAGTTTTTTAACATTTTGGATTTTGAATGGCATTCATGAAGGAATTAAGTTTGAAAACTGAGGTTCCATTGTATATATATATATATATATATATATATATATATATATATATATATATATATATATATATATATATATATATATATATATATATATATATATAAAAAATCTGTTGGCCTTGGTCAATGCCTCTCGTACATAAAAAGATAGGTAAAGATAAAAATATCACAACAAACTAAAAAAAAAAAGTTAAGAAATTACTATTATGGCTAGAGCTCAGCTAACAGTGTGTTGTGACGCATGTGTTGTTAGTCCCTGCCTCCCTCTCACCTTTTCAATACAGTATGCAACCATTCACAATATATGGAGTCTTTATAAGTATCTGCAAGAAAGAAGTGGATAAAAAAAATATATATTTTGCAATTTCTAGCCCATACAATGTATGGAGGTGGGTGTAGAGCAAAAAAAGATGTCTCAGGGTGGTTAGTGATGAGGGAAAGATGTGGCAAACAGCAGTGAAAGGGTTCATACCTGACACTTTGCAGACTGGACAACGCACTGTACATTGATGGCAGAGCCTTCCTGGGAACCATTGAGCTGATCAAGATCCGTAATGGTTTGTGTTTTTATCTGCTTTGTGAGGTGAGTCTCATACCATTGTCACCTTTACCTGTGCTGTAATAGTAACACCAAGGGACTTTAATTTTGTTATGCTGTTCCTAGTAATCTTCTCATCTGGCAGGTGATGAAGGTTAGCCGAGAGGAGAGCACAGGTCATATGGTGATGAGAGTGAGAGACGCCACCAAAATCAGGATTGCAACAAAGAAGGTGTGTCGCATTCATCATGGGCTCTTTATAGCTGACTGCTAATTCTATATTCTGTGTGCTTTGAGATTATGTGCATGAGAGGGAGTGGAGTGGGTACAGAGCCTCATTGCCCAACAGGGTACTCAAGTCACAGAAAGAAATTGTACAAGGAAAGAGTGAAGAAAGATGTGAGGAAATAGTATAGTTTTCCTGATAGAGCAATCAGCCAATGGAATCCCCCGACTGACAAAGTTGTGTGTGCAAGGAGTATTCATTGCTTTGAAGATAAATATAGCAAATTACTTTAAAAGATGGGACATTATGAATCTCACCCAGTCCTGTAAAAATACAATGGAGTAAGGTAAGACCATGATGTGGTACTGGAGAAGCTTTGAAGATCACCAAGACCATTTGATTTTGAACTTGTGTGTCCCTTGACTCTATGTACATTTCTCATTTTAGCCTTCAAATAGTTCTTCTGTAATGAGAGGATAGGGATTTTTTTTTGAGTGACTTACTTAGCAGTTGCTGTTGTACCTTGAATATCTAGTATTGATTCATATTTCCTCACCAGTATCTAAAGTTTTATTTTGTGTTTCCAGTATGACGTGGACAACCACAGCCAGAGTGACAAAGAAGAGAGTTTTGATATTAACTCCAATGCAGTAGATATTTTGGTCACTTCACCACCACAGAACCTCAGTGACTTGGTGAGGCCAGTGTGCAGTGTGCAGTGGTTTGGGGTACAGTGACTTTTATTTTGATGTGGAATTCATGAGAAATGATACTTTGTAAATAACAAGATTTAAAGTCACTCCAATGATTGACATTATACTGCAGGGATCACCAACATTTTGAGACCAGGGACCAAGAGAGAGAGAGAGAGAGAGAGAGAGAGAGAGAGAGAGAGAGAGAGAGAGAGAGAGAATCACATTACTATATAGATGGAGAGATGAAAGCTAAAGCAAAACAAGAACCTTTAAACTTCAATCGTACTTGCTAATCATTACTAAACTAAAACTTTTTTTTTTTCAGACTAATAAAATTCTAAAATTGGGAATAGTGAGATGTGACAAAGTGTCTTGCAATAATCCTGACCTCAGATACATGCATGTCCTCAGTGTTGATGCATCCCAGTCTTCTTTATGGGAATTATCTGAGTCGCTGAGATGTGTTGAGACCCTGAGAAGGTAGGTGGTACTGAGAGATGAGGATGAGTAGTAGTAGTAGTAGTAGTAGTAGTAGAACAGCAACAAAGGGATGAACAGCAATGAAGTTAAACTGTAAGGGGCCTTTCACATGAACGGATTTTTCCGGTCTGGGACTTTCCGTACAGTTTAGCTTTACATTGACTCTTATGGGAGCATTTACACTGGGCCGGTACGGTAGTTTTTCCGTTGCAACAGCCACATCCTGCCAGACTACCAGCAAGACCGGAGCAGAAGTACCGGAGAGCGGTTTGGGTGGTAACGTGTTGCTTTGAGCGCGTTTACACGTCCGTTTTTTCCCGTGTGCGGCTGGTGGTCACGTGTCAGTTGGTCTCATATTGGTGTCATCTGATTGAATAGAGTCTCTCACTTTAGCCACAAGTTCCTCATATGAAGGGTAGCTCATCCGAAAGTAGTTGAAGAACTTTGCATCGTCAGCCTTCAAATCCCCGTACAGAGTGTAAAATGCACCCTTGAGAAGACGACTGCTGTTCAAGGGGTGAACCCAGAATTTTCTCTGCTTCTTTTCTTGATACTCTTGTTCATTAAATGAACATATATTACTCTTTTTTTGACGTCCTCCATCGTCAAGAGACAGCAGTGCACTGATTTGATTGACGGAAGAGACAGCCTGCGGGAGAATCCGCACGTGACCATGGGTTTTGCGGTGTGGGCTGGATGCTGGTGCGGAAAGTTCCGGACCGGAAAAATCCGTTCAAGGGAAAGGGGCCTAATTATTCAAGAACTTTTTCACATAATCTCATGTAACTCTTCTAAGTAATATCATGTATAATCCTATTAAAAAAAAAGTCATCCACAAATATACCATCCTCTGTCAAGACGAAACAAAAATTTCCTTTTGTTGTTCTACTGAAATATAACAACAGGAAAAAATTTCTGCCACTTTAGTTTGTTTTTTCTTTTTGTTTCCCAGTTTTTATATAATGAGGATATGAACAACTTATCTGTTCATTTTACACTGAGGAAATCTGTATCTTTATATACCAGGCTGGCAGTCCACAAAGGATGGTCCAGACAAAGCAACACACACACACACACACACACACACACACACACACACACACACACACACACACACACACACACACACACACACACACACACACACACACACACACACACACACACACACACACACACACACACACACATTACTAACACTTTTCGCCCATTTGTCCATGGTGGAAAGGGGCAATGTCATGGGCCAGCCTACTACACCCAAGGAGCTTAGGCATATATCTGAGAAAATACTGCTGCTATAATAGAAGTCATTTAATGCTCTTACATTATTCATGAAAGATTTCAGTTACCATCACACACAAGATAGAACAGGCATGTGATAACAGTGTTTCCTTTGATGCAGCAAGCTCAATACTGAACGCTTACCCAAGAAGAAGAGGGCAAAGAAGAACTAGTGAGGAGAGGAATCCAGTCTTAAGGATATCTTGCTGCCTGAAGATGTCCAAAAGTTTGCCATGGTAAAATGAAGTCCCAGAGAAGATGAGAAAGGAAAGCACAAGAACAGGCTGCCAAAGGAATTAGATGAGAGGCATTACTTGAGGAAAATATGTTATTCTTGTTTCATTTGATACTTGAAATAGAAGGAACATTTGTTATTGCAGGGAAGCTGATGTAATTTTGTAAAATCATTTCATGTTCATTTCTGTCTAAAATGTACTTTGAAAAATAAGCAAATGATAAAGCTATTTTGGAGTTTTTTTATGTACATTTTGTACATGATGTTGATGCTTGTGGATGTCATCACCAGCATCATCAGGACAGTTTTATATATTTATCTATTCTTTATTCTTATTTTTATTTATTTATTTTTCTTTTTGCATGTAACATTAGACAGCTGTAGCTACTTAACCTTAATATATATATATATATATATATATATATATATATATATATATATATATATATATATATATATATATATATATCTGGAAGAAAACAGGCAAGTGACATTACAAGTAAACGCAGTCTTGAGCAGCTGGGGGAGGTGTGGGCCTCGTTAGCTGCTCCTAATCCTGATTTGTAGGCTTTGAAGGCTGGGCAGCTGAGTGTATCTTTCGACTAGATTATCCAGTAACCTTTCCCCTTCCTGTCTGGAAACCACTCTTTGTTTATTATCAGTCATAAAGAGGTTCCAGAAGTACCGCAAGAAGAGGTCGAGCGGCAGAAAAAACAATGGCATTCCTTCACAAAGAGCAGCCCAGTACCACCTTCCCCTTTACTTATTTCATCTTTTATTGCATTGTTTTCCATGTTATTGTATTAGTGATTAGTTATAGGATCAGATAAGTCTTTAGGCATCATTTGAAAAATCATACCTTGCATTACTTTTCACTGTTACAGAAACAAAACAATCCTCACTTGTCCTGGGCAAGGCTGGCTCCACCCAGCCCTGGGTAGATTGATCATTTCCCAGTCTATGAGGAGACTTCCTGCCTCCTCCTCAGCTTTCCTTGCATTGAGATCCAGCAAGGGGCAGCCAAAACCCACTGCTAGCACTGCCAGGCAATTGGTGTGTGGAACATATTTGGATGGGTGAGTGGCTGGGTGTGTGGGGAATGTAAGTGATGGGGTGTGGATGGTGGGTTTGGTGTAAGTGAGTGGATGGGGAAGTGGTTGGGTGAATGAGTGAGTAAGTTAGGTAAGTCAGTGGACAATGGATCGCTTAGTGGGTGGTTGTGGTTGTGGATGGGTGTTGTGTAATAAAAAGTAGGGTGGATGGGTTGGTGAGTGTGGATGGGATGATGGATGGGTGTGTGGGTGGTTGGATCAGTGGGTAGGAGATGGATGGATGGGCGGGTGGGCCTGTAGTTACTGTGTGGTGGCTGGACAGGTGGGTTAATAGAAGTGGGTGAGTGTGAGTGAGTGGATGGATGGATGCAAATAAAATAGTCGTATCATTTTGATTTGTAGAAAGAAATTCAATATATAATAAATAAGTGAAAATATAATTGAATAACAATTATTAGTTAAATTACACAAAAAAAAATACTACTACTACTACTACTACTACAAGAAGTACTGCTACCACTGCTAGTACTATTTCATAATAATAATAATAATAATAATAATAATAAAATTAAACAGTAATTATATATAATCTAAATCTCTCTCTCTCTCTCTCTCTCTCTCTTAGCTGAATACGAAAGCTCCCCATCAAACTGAAAACGGAGACAAATGACAGGTCATAGTTTAGATCGTGAAGTCCGTTTTCTATGGCGTGGAGCAGGGGGCCCTCTTCTAAGTCAAATGACTCCATCTCTACCTCGTCTTGTAGGAGGAGGTATAATCTTGTGGTTTTTGTAAGTAAGAGATATTGGTGTCATTCCTTCCTCCTCCTCCTCTAATTTTATTCTCATCTCTTCTTCCTTGAGTCCTTCACAGGAAGGAAGAAAAAGAATCAGTGCGAAGGGAAAACAAACAAACAACAACAGAAGTAAAGTCGGTAGATGATGAGGAGAGAGAGAGAGAGAGAGAGAGAGAGAGAGAGAGAGAGAGAGAGAGAGAGAGAGAGAGAGAGAGAGAGAGAGAGAGAGACTGCCTTCACCACAACACCCTCTTCCTCCCTGTAGTGTTTTGTACTCGTTTATTTAGGTTTTATTATTCGATATTTAGGTATTTTGGGGGTTATTTATTTATCTTTAGGTTTTGTTTACGTCTGAGTCTGGAAACAGTTGGAAATTTAGCTAAATATTGAATGTTGGTCAGTATGTAAACAAGCTGTCAGCTGAGGTAGAGAGGTCTGTGTTATCAGCCATTATTTGCTTCGTCTCTCACTTACTGTAAGCCGAACATGTTACAAGATGGAGCCACATATCTAGCCTTCATTTCCGCTGGTCAGATATATCCGCCATTGCCTGCTTTTGGTGTCATGAATTAAGGCAACATGGCCGTCGGCTTCTCCACTGAGGTTGCCGCCGACGGCCGCCATGATGGATTGCTGCCTTGTTGGTTCCTTTTTTTTTTTTTTTTCTGAAAAACTTTATTTGGCTTCTATAATAAGTTTTCATTGTTTCTAAAAAAATTTCGTTGCTTTTGAAATGTTTTTCTTGGCTTATTTAAGTAAATGTGGTGAATTTGGTGTTTTTGTGTAAATAAAAAACGGTTTTGACAGTGATTTTTACCCAATTTGGGTTTTTTTTTTATTTGAGGTATTAATGAAGCTTTTATTACTTCAAAAAATCGTTTATGATATTCGAAGTGTTTTGCGTTCATGTTCAGTTAAGTATGTGGACTTTTAAATAGTTTTTAATCCCGTTAAAAGTGGTGATTTTGTGATTTTTTAGATTCTTTATTTCTTTATTTCAACTTGTAACTAGCTTTACAATATTTCAAAAAGATAGTTAAGATTTTAAAAAATTGTTTTGCCGTTGTAAAGTGAAATGAGTGGACTTTCCAGTGTTTTTAATGGTGTCAAAAGATACAGCACTTTTTCCATATTTCATATAATATTTTTTTACAACTACTCTGGCTGGGGATGTTTTGATATTGTGAATATTAATGAAACTAATTGCCAAGTCAGAATATATAATGCATTTGAGCCTAGCTTCAGTTTTTCTAGTGGTCAATTTCAGAATGAAATACGTTACGTACGTAAGCCAGCGGGCTGGCGGCAGCTCGCCTGTGATGTAATCAAGGATCCAGGACTCGTTCTGCTTCAGCGTCTGTCCGTCAATATTTACCGTAATTTCCATTGTTTTCCAGGTGTTTCCAGCTGTTTCCAAACTCAGATGTGTAGATAGTAGTAGAAGGAAGAAAATAAGAGAAATGGAGAAGGTGGAGGAAGAAATAAGGAGAAATGGAAGAGGAAGAGGAGGCATAACAGATAAATGCCAAGAAGACAAGATTTACCTCAGTTTCCCTTGCTGCGCTGCCTTTACAATATTTGCCCTGGCTGAGACTGTCTTTATTATTATTATTATTATTATTATTATTATTATTATTATTATTATTATTATTATTAATATTTTCGGATTTAGTACTAAATATAAGTTTTCTCCCTCCTCCTACAAACGTAAAATACTTAAAACGTGAAAAATCTAAAAATACTTAAAACTGCCTTAAAACACACACACACAAAAAAAAAAAAAAAAAAAAAAAAAAAAAAAGATTCTCACCACGCATCTTGAAACCTCGTTGTATATATTCCGTGAAGGATAGTCTGAGGAGAGAAGCGTTCAATATTAAAGGAATTTTCTGCATTTCCTTCACCTCCAGGCTTCCCTCCTTCACTGCCCCTCCTTCAGGCTCCTTCAACTCCCTCCGTATGGTATCCTTAGCTCTTTGGGAAAACGTGGGGCTTTGTAAGATAATCTCGTCTTGCCTCTCGCGCTCTCTCCTTCCTAAGAATTTAAAAAGTGCGGGAAATTTGAAGGTTTATAAATTCACTGGTGTGTGTATGTGTGTGTGAATGTTATTTCTAGTCTCTCTCTCTCTCTCTCTCTCTCTCTCTCTCTCTCAGTAGTTGCACAGGTTTCCAAGGGTATTTTTACGTTTCTAGTGACAGATTAACAACATTTCTACATGCTTTATTGTATTTCAATACTCGTGCTGATGTCAAATTAATTGTCACTACAGGTTAACCGCATTAAAGCGAGTAAACGACTGGGTCGTTTGTCATCCTGATCCCTTATAGACGTGACGGCGCTTACACGGCGGCGAAGGTTATTTCAGACCCACACGATGACACGAATCATTTATTGTATCCGACTGAATCCGGTTGGATCCGCTTGAATTCGGTCAAAACCTGAAGACATACATTAATGATCATAGACAATATTCTATATGAATAATTTGTGTAATACAGGTATGATTCTGCACGTTACTTATAGGATAATGTATTTTTACCCAGACAGTTGTTAAACTTACGTGTTTGGGTCTTGGGGAAATCGTTAAGTAACGCGCACGCCCTTTCTGACAGGTCCTCTAGGTAGGTCTATCTACTTCTGTCTCTGCACCGACACACGTCCTACCTGGACGAGTGTCCTCAGCAAAGTGTCCCTATCGTCCTCACTCCTCAGTTACTGCTTGGGTTCCTGCCCTGTCCATCGTTATCCATTAGCGATGGCGATAAGGCCGGCCTCATCTTAGCCTCGTCATAACAAGCATCCTTCATCTTACATCAACACTACCTCAACACCGACCGTACAAGAAATTCGCTGACTTATGCCTCGTTTTGGTCCTCGCCCTGACCTCCAGGTCCTTTCCTTCCTCATTAACAAACTCGCTTGCACAACAACTTTCACCCGCTTGGCAGTAACAGTCAACAACACCTGTTTCACTTCACACTCATGCAAGCCTGCTTCTCTCTCTCTCTCTCTCTCTCACCTCACCACAGCCCACAGTATGTTTACGAACCCACAGTGACTCCCCGCAGCCCCTCACCAATAACTGTCCCCCTCACACACACACACACACACACAACATTACATGTACAAACGCTGCATCTTGTACAGTGCCCACAATAAAGAACGAACAAATAAAACGGACAGGCTTCATTTTGTTCCGCCCTGCGTGAATGTAGTGAGGCTCAACATGTACAAATGAATTGTGAATGTATTAGATGCACAACTCAAAGATATGGAAGCTTGTACACAAAATACAGGACACAGCTTGATGATGAGTAAGGTGAGTCAAGTATTAGGAATCAAAATGCTCCACTTTCAACTGACCTACTACAAGGAGTAAACTTGTAAAGGGGAAGACATTTGCCAACACAGTAAACACACAAGGAAAAATTAATCTCCAAAATAAAAGACTAAACGATTATATATATGCCAACACAAAATAAAGAATAAATGAAGACTAAGCAACTCTCATCAACTCCTCTCCTCGAACTGTCTTCTGCCTCTCTCTCACCGACGCAATGTTGCATCTCTAGCTGTCTTCTATCGCTATTTTCATGCTAACTGCTCTTCTGATCTTGCTAACTGCATGCCTCCCCTCCTCCCGCGGCCTCGCTTTCTCTCACCCCTATTCTGTCCACCTCTCTAACACAAGAGTTAACCAGTATTCTCAATCATTCATCCCTTTCTCTGGTAAACTCTGGAACTCCCTGTCTGCTTCTGTATTTCCACCTTCCTATGACTTGAATTCCTTCAAGAGGGAGGTTTCAAGACACTTATACATCAATTTTTGACTACTGCTTTGACTCTTTTATGGGACTGGCATTTCAGTGGGCATTTTTTTTATTGGATTTTTGTTGCCCTTTGTCAGTGACCCTCCTACATAAAAAAAAAAAAAAAAAAAAAGCAAACCAAATTAATCTGAACGCTAATAAACAAACCAGCATAATATATTTAAACACTACGATCAAAGATAGTGAAGTTTAAACACTGACAGAGAGAGAGAGAGAGAGAGAGAGAGAGAGAGAGAGAGAGAGAGAGAGAGAGAGAGAGAGAGAGAGAGAGAGAGAGAGAGAGAGAGAGAGAGAGAGAGAGAGAGAGAGAGAGGGGGGGGGGGTTGAGTGGGTGAGAGAGAGAGAGAGAGAGAGAGAGAGAGAGAGAGAGAGAGAGAGAGAGAGAGAGAGAGAGAGAGAGAGAGAGAGAGAGAGAGAGAGAGAGAGAGAGAATTTCATACAGGGAATGCCACTTGTAAGGCTTCTTGCAGCTTCCCCTATTTCTTATGTTTTTATATTTTTATAAGAGAGAGAGAGAGAGAGAGAGAGAGAGAGAGAGAGAGAGAGAGAGAGAGAGAGAGAGAGAGAGAGAGAGAGAGAGAGAGAGAGAGAGAGAGAGAGAGAGAGAGCACATGCCTTAAAATAAAATAAATAAAAGATCTGAAAGCAAATGACATTATATAATACAATATATGACATGAAAAAAGTATATATATATATATATATATATATATATATATATATATATAGAGAGAGAGAGAGAGAGAGAGAGAGAGAGAGAGAGAGAGAGAGAGAGAGAGAGAGAGAGAGAGAGAGAGAGAGAGAGAGAGAGAGACGAACTAGTATATATAATTAGTGTAATTCACCAAGTCTCCAACAGCCATTTGTGTAATCGTAATGTAATCCACTTGTGTAATCCTGTGGACTAAGAGAGAGATAAATAAAAGAAAATAAAGCAAAATATAATCCATAAGAATTATAATTCGAAATAATTCACAGAAAAAAATAAGTAAAAAAAAAAAAAAAAAAGGTAATTAGATCAAAAGACTCAAACTAGAGATAGAACTAACTCACACACAGGTCAGGTCAGGTTCAGTGACAGTGAGGCTTTTACCGCTACAATGCGACAAGTGATTAGGAACCAGACCCGTTTCGTTAACTCGTTAGTTTATTCAGTTACGGTCAAACCTGACAAGAACGATTTCGGGATCGTAAGTACATATATTGGTCAATACACAGATTATAATTCCTTACATTCCTTACGGTTCACAACGTATATAGTGTCTCAACATCGAAGCCTATAGAACAATGTTGTGTTTTCAACTTACGTATTCGGGGTCTATTGAACAATCTTGGGTACTTTGCCGTCCGTTTTCCACACTGCTCTACCAGTGACGAGAGTACAGGTCTTCTCACAACAGCAGGCTTCCCTCTGCCTCTCGGCCTAACCTGAGGGAAAAAGCGCCTCTCTACTCTGGCAGGTCATAGGGACAGAGGTCAACCTCGGAGGCCCCTTGAGTCAGCACAAATTTTCATCTCTCCTAAGTCTTATCTCCCCGTTATTGCTGTCTCGACACTTTCGGATATAAACATCGAACCTCAGTACCATCTTACATCATCGCCTCGCTCTACTTCCCATCTTCACTACTACAACTAACTATTTCCTTCCTTTATAATGTCCTTACTCCTTCTGCGATTACGCCTTCTGGCGCTAACAGAGGCAAACAACAGGAAGGGAATGTGTATGCAGACAGCAGGAGTTAGGTCAGGACACGTAGCTGATGTGTTTTGAGGGCGTTTTGATGTGTTTTGAAGTAATGTGGTGTCTTTTAAGTTGTTTATAAGTGTTTTTTTTTTATTTACTGTTTATTTGTTGCAGTTTCTATGACCCAATGTTATTACCACATTAATTTTCCTTTCACTACTACTACTACTACTGCTCCCAAGGAGATTAGAGATTATATATTTTAATCTAACTTATTTTTATGTTTCTTACTGGAATAAGCATTGTGATTTTTTTTTACATATATATTGTACATTAAACAGATACAATACTAGGGGAGAAATAGAGATATGAAGACCCATGGCTTAAAACAATTCTGCACCACTACTTTCAAATGGCCTTAGTCCACATGACACGGGTTTTTAAGGGCTTTTTTTTTTTTATTTATAGTTCTAAGGACAGATTAACATTTCTGAATTATCAACAGTATAAACATCCTTCAGAACACGGATATTCATCAAATATACATCTCTTTACTTTGTTCTCTATACACTGGAGTTTGTAAAGTTCTTTTTTTTGTGTAGTCTTTCTGCTCCATATGGTGTAGTAGCTAGTCCGACTCCTTTCCAATATCCTTTTCCAGCTAACAACCTGTTACAATTTCTTTCTGTGATTATGTATGCCATGTTTGCTAGTTATTTAGCTTCGTTCATCTTCTCCTTCTGGTGTTCTTTAAAACAGTCTTTCTTGGTTTCTATTGTTATTCCGAAATATTTTATTTCATTACATGTTCTAATGTTTGCAATTGTTTCTGGTTACTCTTGCTGGTTATATATTAATATATTACTTTTTTTCTTATTTATTTGGAGTCCACGTTGCATAGCTATGTTTTGTATAAGGTTGATATTTATTAGCCTTCTTGAGTCTTCTTGAGCCTTCTTTCACTGCCCCTGTAGTGTACTGCCTTATGAAAAGTTGTTGATGTCAAGGCACCAACTCTCTGATCTTTCCACATACGTGATTTGTACTGGGCATGTGTTTTTGATTGTACGAAATCCATATCTGCACTACCTAAATGTTGCTTAACAAAATCAACAAATGGCAATGCAAACCTTGATTTACTAAATTCCCCTGCAAGTTCAGTGATTGTGGGTAGCTGCCTGTTCAATCTATCAGGGAAAAGCACTTGTTCATAACACGTTCGTGATGCACGTTGAGCCATAAACGCATGAAAACTTTCCCCTGGGTTGAAGTTAGGGACAAAGGTACAGGCTCTGTAATGTTCTGAACGAGGGGTTATTGAACGTGTTATAGAGGTGTCCATCCTGCAAATCATGAAATGCATTGAAACATATATGCCAAGGCAAGTGAGTTATCTCCAGGGACGGAGAAAAACGTGCTGCTAACTAACAATAGACTATGTTATGTATGAAAGCTCACAATGCTGGATTTCAGAACTATGAGTACCAAAAAGTAAGACAGTGGATGTACTGATAAGCTAGTAGTGCTGAATGCCATAAAGATTCACTAGACTTATTGCCAGAAGAAAATAAAATACTGAAGACATGCAGCAAACTTGCTTCCAAACATTAAATGCAAAGCAACTCCTTTCAGACCTCTGTGCCTTACATGCATAGTAACAAACATTAACTCAAGGGCAAGCTATGAGAATAGGGCATTCAGTAAATTAGTAGGTGTCGGTGTGTGGCAGCACCAGGCATGAGGTTCTTCATCACACAGGGAACAATAACAAATGTGCCTAGAATCTCGTTCTATATACATTAAGATGCAAATAGGAACTAGAATACACTTTTCTACATAATTCTTTCTTGGAAGTGATAACGGTATGGACATGGAATAAAAAAAAAAAATAAAAAAATAAAATAGCCCATTTCGCTTGACTACATGGCACAGCGATGACATGTAGTGGCTTAGCTCTGAGAATACCACATTCTGAAAGAAATTGTTATATCCAAACCTGGGACGGACCACAGAGATGGTGCTGGGTTGACCACTTTAAAACAAAAAGTACATTTGATTAAACTCTTATAACCTAGATAATATGAGAATTGAAGACACATTATATTTCAATAATACCATTACCTACTTTTAATCATGGTTGCAAAGTATGCTGACACCAACGCAGACTAGGAAAGTATAGGATATGCAGCATCAGTCCCATAGGCAACTAAGAGACTAATTTAGAGTATGCAGATGTACCATGTTAAAATTTCATTGATATAGATCAATATTAGGTGATTAAAAAGCATAATATGTTCGCATAGAGTACAATGATCTCTATGATCCATTCTATGAAGGAGTGTGGCTTACGATGAAATTTTTCACCAAGTTATTTTGCCTAACCAGTTTGATGCTACCTATCCTATACCTTCCTTGAACCCAAATTCTTCAAGATCTGTGCTCATGAACCAGCCTTAGGAAACTGTTGCTGTTACAACATACCTGTGATCTAGATCGACTGCCTTTATTTGTTTGGTGTTGCGACGAGGCTTGTTCCATGTACATGGAAGATCAGTGCAGGTTGGTGCTGAAGCATGATCCCCTCTACGTGACACAAAGTCTTCTATGTCAAACATTAGAGCCACAACGTGCTTGCAACTTCCATCATCTCTGCAAAGTAACAATAAAAAACAAAGTGAAATGGTTTTAATCACCAATGTAACATCGTGGAATGGGCCCAGCATAAGGAGACCCGAGCCCCGGCATAGCATAAGGCGTGAAATGAAAATGGGATATGAGTGGCCTTCCTAAATACCAGAGGGTGGAATGAAGAAAAGTCTAGGATGCTGTTAAAGGAAGAAAGGAAACACTATGATGTGGTAGCAGTCGGAGAAACAGGGTGGCATGATCACACTGAATGGCAAGAAGGTGAGTCGATGTGTATCGGGAAAGGAAGAAAAATCGGAGAAAAGAAGGGAGGTGGAGTAGGAGTAAGGCAGGGATGTGTAATGCCCCCGACCCTGTTCAATATATACTCAGAAGAACTGCTTGTAAGAATTAGATTAAGTGGCCAAGGAAATTGACAAAATTGGATGTTTGGCATATTATGCGGATGATGGTGTCTTGATGACAGAAAAAGTAGATATGGATGATATGTTACAGATAGTGAGCAAATATGGAATAGAATGGGGGCTCAAATTTAGTTCACACAAATGCAAAGTAATGCAGTTCAATGACAATAGAAATAATCAGTGGGTGTTAGGGGATTATGTACTGGAGGTGGTGGAGAGTTACACTTACCTGGGAATGCAAGTGAGTGGTGAAGTAATACGAGGTGAACTACAAAGGACCATAAATGAAGGCAAGGCAAGAAGAGCAGCAGGGAGGATATAGGATAACAAATAAGTATGAAGTAGGCCGGAGTTTGTGGAAAGGTATGGGAGTCCCACATTGTTTATATTGTGCTGAAATAACAAGATTTACAGAGAATGATGTAAGAACCTTTGAAAAAATACATATGACAGGCAGATGGGCATTAGGAGCCCTGAGAAGCACAGGACTGGAGGCAATAAGAGGAGAAATGGGCTGGAGCACCTTCAGAGAGAGAATAGCAAAAGGAAAACTGATATTCACGAAAAGACTGGAAGGTTTAGAAGAAAGATGGGAAAAGAAAGTCATAATGGAAGACAGACAGACCAGGTTCTACGTGGAGGAGAGAAATAAAGAAGTGGAAAAAGAGGGAAAACCTAGAGGAAGACTGGAACAGATTAATAGCTAAAGATATAGCTAGGAAGGTATCTAGAGGAGAATGGAGGGAAAGGATGGAGAGAAAATCCACTTTGAAATGGTATGCCAGGAAAGAAAAACCAGAGAAGTTAGGGTAACACACAGGAGATTGGGGAAGTAAGTTGCTATTCAGGGCAAGGACAGGCACCCTAGAGGTAAATGGTAGGAAAAAGGAGGAACAGGAGCAAAGCTGCAGTTTCTGTGCAGGGGTGGAGGAGACAGTGCAACATCTGATAGTAGAGTGCAATGAGTATGAGGAAGAGAGAAATCACTTGATGGAAAAGGTTAGAGCCATTGTAGATGAAGTACAATGGAGTAGAAGATTAGAAGATGGAGGGATAATGCACAGTTCTGGGCCTATATGGAGTTAGAAAAGAAGCAGATGTACTTGTTAAACACATGAAAAGATTCCTTACACAGGTTTGGGAAAAAGGCAACATTATGCAGACCAGGGAGTGACGGAAGAAAGAGGACAATATACAAAGCGATCTAAAGCGAAACAGGTTACAAGAAGAAGGTTTGGTTAGGTTTCCATGGTTATTGAAGGGAAAGTTTGTAGAAGAGATATGTGAAAAACTAGTAGTGTTTCTTAAGGTATGCAATGGGATACTTCATGGCACATTAATATAACAAATCTTTACCAGTTGTTTCATATGATATCTAAGAGATGAATTTTTCCAAGTAAGATTTTCCTAGAGAATCATATCAGTCTACATTATTACTACATTAATTGAAAGCTACTGTGTTCATAAATACCATCATATGTAGTGTCCATTGAGTTCTAGTCAAGACGGGGCCCCTAACCACGACAGGCCTTCACGCGGCCCCTCCCCCACAGCCCCGTGTTTGCCAGGACGGCCCTTTGTTTTACCAGGACGGCCCCATTTTGTAGGACGATAATAATAATTCCACACGTATTTATTACATTCTCAATTCTCACACATACATACATACATATAATAATATAAATTGGGGCTCCTGTACATGTCCAATCTTCTAGAGAGACGTAAAATACAATAACAAGTAATAATTTTTAAAAAGATATAAAATTACACATTATGTTTATTGCATTAAAAATCAATTCACCTAGGCCTACACACCAAGCAGCCTAGAACATTTCCTAAGAAGAGAAGATGTGGATATTTCACCCGTCTCATATACTCTCCCAGAGCTTGAATAGTTTCCCTTCTGTAGTTGTTGTTCTTTTCCTCTTGTATCTTCGTAATTTCCCCCTCTCTTACCAGGCGAAGTTGCAGGGTTACAAGTTGTGACTCATGGTGCAGCAGGGGAACTAATTTGTAGAGTTGGTGAGAATGGTTCCGGGCTTTTTCGTTAATCCGTCTGTGCCACCCTTCGACATCATTTGTTCTCACCCGACTTCCCATAGACACTCCAAGCTGCTGGCGGCCAGAGAGTGCTGTCAATCCATGTTTTGCTAATGTAATGACATAGTGGTTGTACAGCAGGTGGTGCAGCATCGTTCAGTTTACTAAATGCTGCTTGTATGTGTTCTTGTGGCAAAACATGGCAGGGCAAACAGTTTGTGTATGAAACTGTATGGAACCCTTCTCTTTGTACGCAACGGCGAGTCCAAGATCCTGTCTTTCTCCAGATACACTGTGCCCAGTGGAACAGGCATCCACTCACATGAATATGAGGGAAAATCGCTTGTATGCCTTTCCACATAGCCCGCTCAAAGTCGGCTACAGCCTTCTGGAGTTTGTTTTTCTGGTATCAGTTCTTTAACAGCGTTCATGACCGCTTTGTAGTCTTTGGTGCGTCTTCTACATCTTCTACATCTACATCTTCTCTTGCCTTATTCTTTATATCAGTAACGATCTTAATGGCCTTCTGTTTTCCTGGTTGAGCAGGGTGGCAGTGATTGTGGAGACCAGCTGTGAAGGTTTCACCATCTTGAATTGGTTTACAGTCACTCCGGCCCCTAGTTACACCGGCCCTCAGTCACTGCGGCCCCCAACCCTAGTCACTCCGGCCTACCACCCTAGTCACTCCGGCCTACCACCCTAGTCACTCCGGCCCACTAATTATACTAAGTTATCTAGAAAGAATATATAGTAACAGGCTCTCTCTTTTATTAAATAATTACGCAGTATAGTCATACACATACACAATAACTATGTAATACTATGTAACCTTGAAAGAATATATAATAACAAAAATAACCAAACAATGCTCACCACACCCTGACCACAACATGGGAGCGCTGACTGGCTTTATCAGGCAGTCTACTGATACTAAAATATTTCTGTATACAAAAGTATGTGTCTAAAAGTAAAAAACAATTCAGGCAGTCTACTGATACTAAAATATTTATGTATACAAAAGTATGCGTCTGAGTAAAAAAAAACAAGATTATATTACAAACTAAACACTGGGTCCGCTTAGCCTGGAACATGCTTTTAATAATTGGTCAGTGGTGAGGTCATGTTGTTTATACTTGTTCCATAGTGAAAATATTCGTCCCTGTAGAGATCGGTATTTTCGTCTCTGACAACGAGCAAGTTTTCCGTCCTTGACCAGACGCACTTGGACCTGTACATTTTTGGCTTCTTTGAAAAGTAAGGGAACCAGCACATAAAAAGGAATATGGGAAGAGCCTGCACTACCATTCAAACGTCTATGATAACCTTCTACATCATTATTCGTGCGAATGCTCTGGCCAAACACTGTCCATTCACTTGGTGACCAAAACCCACTTATCCATGTTTCTCTCATGTACGTTGTTAAATCTTTAATTGGGCCAGCAGGAAGGCGTGATTCAAGGTGATCAAATGTTGATGTAATATGTTCATGTGGGAGAAAGGGAAGAGCCATTAACTGTTTTAGGTAATCTTGAGTGGGACGATGATTCAAGTATGGAACCGCCAATCCTAACGCCTGAATCTTCCTCCAGACTGCCTGATTCCAATGAAATGCACAGCCTTGCAACTTTGCAACTGGAAATAATTTCCTGACTACTGACCACAAAGCCATTTCGAAGTCCATCACGATCTTTTCCACTTTACACTCCTGAATTATTGCTAAAATAGAATTCAATACCTTTCTGTAGTCTCTCTTTCTTTTCCCTGACATAAGGATGAAAGCTAAGGGGACTTGTTTTACATTACCTTCGCTTCCCTTAACGAAGGCATGGACTCCAAATAGCTGTTGAAACGGGGCTCGTACTACACGAAATGTGGCATCTAAATACCATGTCCTTGCCTTCTTCAACAAGGCAAGTTGGTCTGCAGTGGCAAATACTAAGTGTCTTGCATCATCTAGAATAATATCTTTCTGGAGGAATTCATTCGGAATGTGATCAACTACCAATTCAAAATCCAATGAATTAGGTTCAACAGGTCTATCTTTCTGTCTTATACGGTTAACATTACGAGATAAATAGACTGGATTTACAAAAGCATTATCACTTCCTTCTGTCTGCCTCATGGCACGGTCAAGAAAAGTCGTTTTGTGTTCGAAACAAGAAAAGTCGTTTTGTGTTTCGAAAACCTCGGTACCTCAACTCCGAGGAAGGAGACAGCGTTAACGACTATTATCTATTACGCAAACTCATATAGCTAGTATGTTTTGTAGTAGCAGTATGGTAGTAGTAGTAGTAGTAGTAGTAGTAAGTTTCTACCTCCACTATCATAATCGTTATTATCATTATTAATATTATTATGGAGGAAATGAGAGAGAGAGAGAGAGAGAGAGAGAGAGAGAGAGAGAGAGAGAGAGAGAGAGAGAGAGAGAGAGAGAGAGAGAGAGAGAGAGAGAGAGAGAGAGAGAGAGAGAGAGAATGTCAGGTTGTTGTGACTTGACCCACCTTTACCAGACCTTTCTTTTTCTTATTGGCCCATATTCATATTGTGCGTAGGAGTTGAAGAGTATTTATACTTCGTAAATAATCCGAAAAGTGATAATTAAGGCAACACCCTTCTGTCCACCAAGGGTTCAGTTAAATTATACACAAATGCTACTTTTCAAATAAAGAATTGCTGCAAAATGAAGTGGATGAGAGAGAGAGAGAGAGAGAGAGAGAGAGAGAGAGAGAGAGAGAGAGAGAGAGAGAGAGAGAGAGAGAGAGAGACTATAGGACATACGTGATAAGAGTAGGTGTTTTTATTTATTGTTTATTGCATATATATGGCTTCATTCCGCCAGAGAATGGCGCTCTAGCCTCCATAGACATTACAAATGTACAATAAAAGTTGTTAAAAAGTAAACTACAACTAGGTAAATACACACACACACACACACACTCAAACAACCCAACAATATAATTATATTGCTAACTTTACACACGTGCGTGCCGCCAGGGAGGCCGGAGTGACCTGGGTCGAACGCGGGGGAGGCCGGAGTGACCGGGGCCGGAAAAAACTAGGGGCCGGAGTGACCGGGGCCGGAAAAACTAGGGGCCGGAGTGACTTGCTACCCTTGAATTACAGTAGCTTTGCACGTTGTGGTTTTATTTCGTACACTACATCGCCACGTGGTCTTTTTTTGGCCTTGCATGTCTGTTGCTTTTTATGTTGAAAGTGTTACCATTGCTGTCCACCAATAATGGCTTACCTTTCAGAGAGGCAGCTTCAATTACCTCGTAGTGCAGGTCTGATGACATACTTGAGGTCAGAGAGACATCAGAAATGTGCTCCTCTTCCATTACGTCTTCATCTAGTTCCTGATGTACGTGGAAAGAAGTGCTGATGTTGAATTCTTGATCTGCTTGTACTTCATGGCGTGCGTCAAGTGATGTAATGGAAGTCACAGACAGATTAGGAGTGTGCAATTCTTCCATTACTTCTGACTCTTGATGAACAGAACTGCTGATGTTGAAATCAGGAGCTGTAAGACACAGTGCACAGCGCCAGTCCGGAAGCTCCCATTCCCCTCGCTGAAGCCGCCTGTAGTCTTGAAAGCTCACCCCCGTTTCACAGAGTCTGTGTTGCCACCTATAGCAAAGAAATAAAGCAGGTATAAGCAAAAGGGGTCTGTGACTTTGATTTCCATGTAATTCCATCATTTCTTTTAATATGTATATTACATTGAATCACTACGCAATAATTTACAGAAAATATAGATTTACTTTACTTTTATGCGATTATAGCATCTCTTGAGTTGCTCAGCTGTCCTTGGTAGGCTATCTGGGTTCATTGCCATAAATTCTTTTCTTACTTCCTTCTTAAGGCACTTTTTTTTCGTGTTTTAATTGTCACTTTACTACACGTAGATTTGGCACTGCTGGACCCATGGGAATACCCCAACTCACCCCCACCCCCAGAAAGCTCAGTTAAGAAGGGTAATATATATATATATATATATATATATATATATATATATATATATATATATATATATATATATATATATATATAAAACATTAGTGACAGTATATAATGGAAATAACAACAAATAAGTTACCTTGAACAGTTATCACACTGGAGTGCATGGTGACGGCCAGTGACCACCCTGTCACAGCTGTAAACAGCTGCGGGCTGTTTAGGGCGAACAGAGCGATGGCTTGGTGTCGTCATGATGAGGCTTTAAAAATAATGATTCCACCAACAGAACGGCTTTTGACATGACCTCGCCTCTCTCTCTCTCTCTCTCTCTGAATGGAATGCACACACACACACACACACACATTGTATTGTATTCTACGTCTCTCTAGAAGATTGGACATGTACAGGAGCCAAGATTTATATTATTTTGCTGTTTATTTTTAATTAGTATGTATGTGTGAGAATTGAGAATGTAATACGTGTAAATTATTATTATCGTCCTACAAAATGGGGCCGTCCTGGTAAACAAATGACCGTCCTGGTAAACACGGGGCCGTCGTGGTAAACACGGGGCCGTGGGGGAGGGCCGTCTTGACCTGCTTCGGTGTCCATTGTACTTACCCTATGCATTGGCAGCCAGCAGTCTCAATCGTTCCAGTGGTGTTCAGTAAAAGCCACACTTGGTATGGCTTTTCAGACTGTGCAGTCTGCATCCTGCACAAGGCCCGTACATATGTCATGTTGTGGTCTTCTTGATTCAGTTCTACTTCATCAATGTGTGACTCCATGAAGAGCTGATATCGCCTTTCTTTTTCATATGATATAGCCCGTTCTTAGGACCACCCTCCCTTAGAAAGGAGATACACCAAGCATTTGGCTGATGTCAGGTGAGGTAGGGATGTTAAGTCTTTTTCCCATGAGGTTATGACACGTGGATCGGGAAATAAGATTACATTTCCGTTTAAGGAAACTGTTCTTGTAATACCAGCTACCTCAACATCACTCGGCTGTGTGATTTCCGTGATGCCTGGATTAGCGATGGCCTTCTCGACCATATCAACCAGCACTGCTTTACTATATCCAGAATAGGGTATAGCTCGTTCTTTCAGGAATTTTCTTAATTCCGTTGTAGTCCATGATTGTGGCGGTGATGTATCCATTGTGCAGGGTAGTCGAGTAAGCGTGGTCCTGTGTTTTGGTTTGCTCGCTGCCCAAGTACCCGAGGATAGTGATCGTACCGCAAAAATAAAGTCTCTGATACAAAATTTTATTTTCTTTACATTAAATGGATTTGCCTGTTGTTTAGTACATGAAAATGCAAGTATATATTAGTATACTTCCATTGAGGTCAGTAGAAAATTACAGATTGTCTGCCTTGATACACTTATAGGCTCTTTTAAGAATATCATCTGAAATTATGAATAGAGGCTCAAACAATGTCACGTGCTGTCAGTTATCACGAAATTAATTGACTTAAAATTCAGACGCATTACTGTGCAACGATACACCTTTGTAAGCTTGTAAAACCTTGTCCCAAAAAAGTATTTATTTTCCGGCGAGAATTAAAAATTCTGGCGCTATCTGGTATCAAAACGCTGACTGCGACGTCTCTAATTTGAGCGTAATTCTCAAAAAAAGTAATTTCCTCTACGTTATTATCGTTATTATTATTATTATTATTATTATTATTATTATTATTATTATTAAAGCAAGGACAAAAGAAAGAAAGGAAATTCTCTCTCTCTCTCTGTCTGTTTATCATAGTCGGTATTTATCAGTGTCCCTGTTCCTCTCCTGACCTAAGTTGACTCTCTCTCTCTCTCTCTCTCTAAATAACCTTGAGAAGACTTAAGAAGATGAAAGGAGAGAGAGAGAGAGAGAGAGAGAGAGAGAGAGAGAGAGAGAGAGAGAGAGAGAGAGAGAGAGAGAGAGAGAGAGAGAGAGAGAGAGAGAGAGAGGTGGGGAGCGGGGGGAGGGGGAATTGGACTGAAAGAGATGTACGAGGAGGAAGAGAAGGAGGAGGAGGAAGAATAGGAAAAGAAAGAAGAAGATTTAGAGGAATTGAATTAAGAAATGAAAGAGAGAGAGAGAGAGAGAGAGAGAGAGAGAGAGAGAGAGAGAGAGAGAGAGAGAGAGAGAGAGAGAGAGCGAGAGCGAGAGAGAGGAAACCGCCACCATCTTATTTCTTCTTCTTCCTCCTCCTCCTCCACACACACACACACACACACACACACAGAGGAGATAAACTGTGTATTTCATCCCTTTCTCCTCCTCTCCCTCCCTCCTCTTCTTCCTTCCTTCCCTCCCTCCCTCCCTCCCTCCATCCGTCCGTTGTCTCCATCAACACATCGGGAAATTAAAGTCACACACACACACACACACACACACACACACACACACACACACACACACACACACACACACACAGAGAGAGAGAGAGAGAGAGAGAGAGAGAGAGAGAGAGAGAGAGAGAGAGAGAGAGAGAGAGATACTACTACTACTACTACTACTTAACTCCTCTCTCTCTCTCTCTCTCTCTCTCTCTCTCTCTCTCTCTTTTTATACCATATACATCATAATTTACAGAGGGTGTCACCACTACATTACATAGAATATCGTGACAACTTAGAGACTAAAGGTTACATAGTTAATGTTACCTATCTAAAAGCCTCACTCTGTTTTTATCACTGTTGTCTGTATTGTATCAGCCACTCGTTCACTTTACATTTAAAATTTTGCGTTGACAAGTTCGCAATATTTTCAATGTTTTGCTCACTGGCTATGAGTTTATTCCACCAGCTCACATAAGTGTAAATAAACTGTCTTTGGTGGTGCCATGTCCTGCACCGGGTTTGCAGCAGTTCCTCCGGGGCTGAGGTGACGGCTCTGGTAGCGACCTGGGCCAGTCGGGGAGGCTGCCGGAGTGACTGTAGGTGCGGCACACACTGTAGCTGCACCTTGAACATTACAGTGAGTCCCGCCACGTCACGCCGATGTTGGAGACTCTGTAATGCTGGCTGGTGTCCTGCCTCTCTGATGAGCCTTGCCGCCCCTCTCCTGTACCTTGTCCAGTAGAGACAGGTGCTTGTTGGCCGCACCTCCCCATGCCAGGCACGCGTATTCCAGGGACGAGCGAACCTGGGCTTTGTAGAGGACTTCCATTCCCCTACTGTCCAGGAGAGGTGACATTCTCCTCAGGGATGCCAGCTTCCCTGAGGCCTCCCTGGCGAGCCGCTCTATGTGGGATCTGAAGGACAGCTTTCTGTCGTATGTGACCCCCAGCACCTCCACCTCGTTCCTGTGGGATCAGCGTGTCGCCTTGGAAGACGAGGCGTGGGGCCGTCCCGAGTCTGGAGATGGTGAGCAGCTGCGTTTTGTGTGCTGCAAATTTTACTTTCCACTTTTCGCCCCACGCTGCTATGCGGCTTAGAGTGGCGTTCAGCGTGCTGACAGTGGCGTCTTCCTCCTCAGGACCGTAGCAGAGAGACAGGGTGAGGTCATCCGCGTATGCTCTCGTGCTCGGGATAAAGGTGCAGCAGGTCATTTATATAAACATTCCAGAGCAGAGGGCCGAGGCAGCTACCCTGTGGGACCCCCGCTCTGATGGGATGAAGCCTGGAATCACGCCCATTGACGGTCACTTTGAAGTGTCCTGTCCCTCAGGTAACTCTCGAGGAGTTTGAGGAGCGGCCCGTCCACGCCGGCAGCGTAGAGCTTAGTGACGAGCGCCGGATGCCAAACTTTGTCAAAAGCTCCCTCTATATCGAGAGCGACGACAAGGGCGGCCTTGCCCCTGTCCAGGGCAGCGCTCCACTCACTCGTGAGTTGCAGGTGCAGGTCTCCCGCCGACCTCCCCTTCCTGAAGCCGTATTGTCTGTTGCTCAGCAGGTGGTGCCTATCAAGGTGCTGCGTGAGTCTCGAGGCCACTATCGTTTCCAACACTTTACTGAGCACCGGCAACAAGGGACACAGGACGGTAATTTTTTGCTTCGGTTTTTGAGCTTTTCTTGTGAATTGGCACCACACTGCTCACTTTCCACAAGTTGGGGCCAAGTGCTGCTCCTCAAGCTATTATTGAAGATGGCGGCGAGAGGGCGCGCCACTGCTTTCTTGTCGTCCACGTCTCGGAGCAGCACTTTCACTTCTTTTTCACTGGTTTCTATGTTCATTATTTTTTTCACTCACTATCTGTGGTAGTATTTGTGGCGTTTTTTCTGGTTCGGAAATGCACATTTTTGCGGCGAAGTGGGCGGCCAGGAGATTCGCCTTGTCTGTGGCGGTTTGAACTACACTACCGTCTGGCCGGATGAGAGCAGGCACCGAACATCCCCGCGTGTCACCCTGTTGTTCCTTAATGAGATTCCACCAACGTTTGCTGCCGACCTGACCACCCCTCAGTTTTGCTCCTGAGGTTCGCCTTCCACTCATCCATGGCCCACTCCTGGATGGCTGTCATGCGCGCTGTAGCCGCTCTGTGCCTTTGCCTGGTTCTGGCGTTCAAAGCACGCCAGGCACGATACTTGGCATCAGCGGCAGCGCGGCACTCTGGGCCAAACCAGGGCTGGTCCGATGCCTTGGTGGTGTGGTTGGAGTGAGGCACCCATCTGAGCTGGAGGGCGTGGAGCAGCTCGCTGAGTCGCTGGACCTGCTGGTCAACCTCACCATTCAGCACTTCCCCCCAGTCTGTGTTCCTCAGAGCAGCCCGGAGAGCGTCCCAGTTGGCCGCCTCCCACCGCCAGAGATTGCGAGCTGTTGTCTCCTCACTTGGTCTTCTGAACTGGATCTTGGTGAAGACTGCTATGTGGTCCGAGGTGCCAACAAAGTCTAGGGGAAAGCACTGTATGGAGTGGTGAGGGAGGTCCGTTACAACGGGGTCCAGGGATGAGCCGGAGCGGTGTGTGGGGAATGTGACATGGTTGTGTAGATTGTACACAACCAGCAGCGTGTTGAATGCTTGCTGAACCATGTGCTGGTGCTCTCTCTCTCTCTCTCTCTCTCTCTCTCTCTCTCTCTCTCTCTCTCTCTCTCTCTCTCTCTCTCTCTTTCAAAAGGATAATAATAATAATAATAATAATAATAATAATAATAATAATAATAATAATAATAATGTATTTTTAGGTTTGTTTATAAATGACTATATACACATACATACATACATACAGACAGACAGACAGACAGACAGACAGACACAGGCACAAACAGACAGATGGTGCGTGCGTGTGTGTGTGTGTGTGTGTGTGTGGTTGCTGGGCGGGTCAGGTCATGGCCAGGGCTGGGGTCTGGGAGAGAGAGAGAGAGAGAGAGGAGAGAGAGAGAGAGAGAGAGAGAGAGAGAGAGAGAGAGAGAGAGAGAGAGAGAGAGAGAGAGTAATGGTTGGAAAGAGAGGAGAGGGAAGAAGAGAAGGAGGAGGAAATATTTAATGTAATTTTCTCTCTCTCTCTCTCTCTCTCTCTCTCTCTCTCTCTCTCTCTCTCTCTCTCTCTCTCTCTCTCTCCTCTCTCTCTCCTCTCTCTCTCATTATTTTTTCTCTTATTTCCATTATTTTTTTCCTCCCTCCTCCTCCTCCTCCTCCTCCTCCTCCTCCTCCTCGTTGTTGTTGTTGTTGTTGTTGTTGTTGTTGTTGTTATCGTAATTGCACTAAAAGAATGCAAAAATATTAAAAAAAGAAATTTGACGTAATATTCGGTATAAGTAAGATAAAAGGCATTGAAATTAATGAAGAAACCATCAAATTAAAAAAAAGGCTAAACAAGACTAGAAATTTAAGCTTTAAATACACAAAAAAATACTTATAAAATTAGCAATACGAAAAACACAATTAAAAAAGCACTCGAAACACGCTAACATGCAATAAATAAATAAATAAATAAATAAATAAAACCAAAGAACTGCACTCAACCACAAAAAAAAAACAATAAAAAATACAAAAAAAAAAAAAAAAAAAAAAACTAAAAAATCACCATTAAAAGCTACATCAAACTCTGTAACAAAGTGAAAAATAAGGAAAAGAAGAAAAAACTGAACCGTCCCTGAGTCAAGATTGCCGGTCAGTCAGACATGGCGGACGGTCCAAGCCGATTCACAACGCTCCTTCTAGCCTCTCTCTCTCTCTCTCTCTCTCTCTCTCTCTCTCTCTCTCTCTCTCTCTCTCTCTCGTGTCCGTTACAGTTCCTCAGCAGAAAATGGCGGAGGAGGAGGAACAGGCGAGGGAAAAGTAACGAGAAAACAAAGGAGGTATATAACGCATTAAGGCGAGTTGAGTTTTTTTTTTATCTATTTTTTTTTTTTTTATGTAGGAAGGACACTGGCCAAGGGAGAGGCTACTTAATATGTTTGGTTATTTTAGCGAAATTTTGGGATGTTTAGGCCTAAATGTGTTTATTAAGTGTCTTTTAAGGTACAAAGAGAGAGAGAGAGCGATTTTGATAGCTAATAATGATTACCCACCATTAATAAAAAAAAAAAATAAATAAATAAAAAAAACGGAAAAAAAACATAAGATTGACCAAATATCTGTGTCCTTTGAAAATAGTCCTTAGGAGAGAACAAAAGTTTCAAAGCACGGGCCCTGAGTTGTACGTATTCGGTTACCACCAGACACACGACACACAATGGTTTTAAACAGATTGCCAACATGTCTATCTGCTCGTCCTTACCACTTTTTTTTTAATAGTTGATTTATAGAGAAAAAAGGAATTCCTGTAATACGAGATGAATCTGCAAATAAGCAATGAGCAATGGTCAACATTTAACAGCCATTATAAGCACACTGTATGGAGATAAACTCATGCACATTGAGAGAGAGAGAGAGAGAGAGAGAGAGGAGAGAGAGAGAGAGAGAGAGAGAGAGAGAGAGAGAGAGAGAGAGAGAGAGAGAGAGAGAGAGAGAGAGAAATATAATGAATCATATAATCCCAAAACAGCGACTTTAGATTAACGAGAAGGGGATGTTTCGGCGTCTTAACTCGACTACTTTTGACATGCTGTACTGGAAGTTATTTGCGTCTTAATTAAAGAAGGTTTCTATGGTCCTTGTAAATTGGTTCTTTAGTTTTTTTCTTATTTATTTTTTTTTCAATTAATTAGTGAACCTTTCCTTCGTGACTGTTTTTGCCTTTGAGTCTTTCTCTCTTGAGCACATACACACACACAAAAAAAAGTATAATTACTTTGGATCACCAAAGGAAAGAGAAAACACTTGTAAGAACTTAATTAGTTATTTCTGAGGCCTTTACTTCTTACGAGGGCATGGCATGTTTAAGGACAAGATCCTAAGCAAGATGAATAGGACCAGACTTGGTCCTAGTCTAGGCTGGTCTAGGCAGACTTGGTCTGCCTAGACCAGCCAGGCAGACGACCAAGACAACGCTGGCTTGTAAGTTTCTCTTTCCCTCGAACCCCAGGTCGTGAGCCGCAGTCCTTATCACTGCACCATCCCGTCTCTGTGCCCTAAATAATACACAAACCATGCAGGGATCAATAAAAACGAGGGAGGAGGGTGGTACGAAATCAATTCTGAGATACTAGACTCATGACACATGAGCCTTTGTTGGGTTGTCTACGTGCTTGTGGCTTCCTTGTTTCCTTCCTTTTTCCTCCATGGTGACCTCTCTCTCTCTCTCTCTCTCTCTCTCTCTCTCTCTCGCTTTTGTAACGGACTCGGCCTAATTGGGATTTTTTTTATCCTTTTATGTCTACCTGTGTTTCCGTCTTGCCTTATACTTTTCTTCTCTTTTCTTATCAGATAGAATTTGTGCTAGCTGGGGGGACCTGAGGAGGTATTTTGCTGATTTTCCTTGGAATGACTACTGCTTCCGTGTCAGAGATCCGTCTTTGTGTGCTAAGCGCATAACAGAGGTGATAGTGTCTGGCATGGAGGCATACATTCCTCACTCTTTTTCTCATCCTAAACCTTCTAAACCTTGGTTTAACACAGCTTGTTCTCGTGCTATACATGATAGAGAGGTGGCCCACAAAAGGTACTTAAGCCTTCCATCACCAGAATCTCATGCACTTTATATTTCTGCCCGGAACCATGCCAAGTCTGTTCTCCAACTAGCCAAAAACTCCATTAACGGAAAATGTCAAAACCTTTCAAGATCTAACTCCCCTCGTGACTTCTGGCATCTAGCCAAAAATATCTCCAATAACTTTGCTGCTTCTTTCCCTCCTCTATTTCAACCAGATGGCACCATTGCTATCACATCTATTTCTAAAGCTGAACTCTTTGCTCAAACCTTTGCTAAAAACTCTACCTTGGATGATTCTGAGCTTGTTCCTCCCTCTCCACCTTCTGACTACTTCATGCCACCTATTGAAATTCTTCGCAATGATGTTTTCCATGCCCTCGCTGGCCTAAACCCTCAGAAGGCTTATGGACCTGATTGGGTCCCTCCTATTGTTCTCTGAAACTGTGCCTCTGTGCTTGCACCATGCCTAGTCAAACTCTTTCAGTTCTGTCTGTCAACATCTATCTTTCCTTCTTGCTGGAAGTTTGCCTACATTCAACCTGTTCCTAAAAAGGGTGACTGTTCTACTCCCTCAAACTAACGTCCTATTGCTTTAATTTCCTGCCTATCTAAAGTTTTTGAATCTATCCTCAACAGGAAGATTCTTAAACATCTATCACTTCACAACCTTCTATCTGATCGCCAGTATGGGTTCTGTCAAGGCCGCTCTACTGGTGATCTTCTGGCTTTCCTTACTGAATCTTGGTCATCCTCTTTTAGATATTTTGGTGAAACTTTTGCTGTTGTCTTGGACATATCAAAGGCTTTTGATAGAGTCTGGCACAAAGCTTTGATTTCCAAACTACCCTCCTACGGTTTCTATCCTTCTCTCTGTAATTTCATCTCAAGTTTCCTTTCTGACCGTTCTATTGCTGCTGTGGTAGACATTCACTGTTCTTCTCCTAAATCTATTAACAGTGGTGTTCCTCAAGGTTCTGTCCTGTCACCCACCTTCTTCTTATTTTTCATTAATGATCTTCTAAACCAAACTTCTCGTCCTATTGACTCCTACGCTGATGATACCACCCTGCACTTTTCCACGTCTTTTCATAGACGTCCAGCCCTTCAGGAGGTAAACATTTCATGCAGGGAAGCCACTGAACGCTTGACTTCTGATCTTTCTAAAATTTCTGATTGGGGCAGAGCAAACTTGGTATTGTTCAATGCCTCAAAAACTCAATTCCTCCATCTATCAACTCAACACCAATCTTCCAGACAACTATCCCCTCTTCTTCAATGACACTGAACTGTCCTCCTCTTCTACACTGAACATCCTCGGTCTGTCCTTTACTTATAATCTGAACTGAAAACTTCACATCTCATCTCTAACTAAAACAGCTTCTATGAAGTTAGATATTCTGAGACGTCTCCGCTAGTTTTTCTCACCCCACCCAGTTGCTAACTCTGTACAAGGGCCTTATCTGTCCATGTATGGAGTATGCTTCACATGTCTGGGGGGGTTCCACTCATACTGCTCTTCTAGACAGGGTGGGAATCAAAAGCTTTTCGTCTCATCAACTCCTCTCCTCTAACTGACTGTCTTTCGCCTCTCTCTCACCGCCGCAGTGTTGCAACTCTAGCTGTCTTCTACTGCTATTTTCATGCTAACTGCTCTTCTGATCTTGCTAACTGCATGCCTCCCCTCCTCCCGCAGCCTCACTGCACAAGACTTTCTCTTTCTTTCTTCTTTCTTTCTCTCACCCCTATTCTGTCCACCTCTCTACCGCAAGAGTTAACCAGTATTCTCAGTCATTCATCCCTTTCTCTGGTAAACTCTGGAACTCCCTGCCTGCTTCTGTATTTCCACCTACCTGTGACTTGAATTCCTTCAAGAGGGAGGTTTCAAGATACTTATTCATCAATTTTTGACCATTGCTTTGACCCTTTTATGGGACTGCCATTTCAGTGGCCATATTTTTTTATTGGATTTTTGTTGTCCTTGGCCAGTGTCACTCCTACACACACACACACACATATATATATATATATATATATATATATATATATATATATATATATATATATATATATATATATATATATATATATAAAACAGCATCCTGATAGGCTATTCTCTTTCCTCCCATTCACATACCCTACACTTTCAATTGAAAGATAAATAAAACATTCCTTGACTGCTGACTGGACCTAGATACTATGGTGATAAAGAGGGATTATGGCAGAAATAGTTTAGCTTCAACATTACTTTTTTTTGGGGGGTGGGAGAAATGGTGAAGGACAGAGAGAGAGAGAAAGAGAGAGAGAGAGAGAGAGAGAGAGAGAGAGAGAGAGAGAGAGAGAGAGAGAGAGAGAGAGAGAGAGAGAGAGAGAGAGAGAGAGAGAGAGAGAGAGAGAGAGAGAGAGATGGACTGAGAGAGAGAGAGAGAGAGAGAGAGAGAGAGAGAGAGAGAGAGAGAGAGAGAGAGAGAGAGAGAGAGAGAGAGAGAGAGAGAGAGAGAGAGAGAGAGAGAGAGAGAGAGAGAGAGAGAGAGAGCTGAAGGCAGCCATGGGGATTTTTTATTTTTTTATTTATTTTTTTGGAGAGGAATGGAATGGAAAAGTTTGAGGAACACTATCATCAATACCTGCTGATACTTTTTATTACCTTATTTATGGAATGTATTTATGTATCGTTGTTTATGAATGTACTAATTTGTATTTGATTAGGCTAACATTAGGTTGTATCTGGATGGTGTGCCTGTTGTCTGTCCTCAGTAATGCTGTAGCAGAGTACTAAGGTTCTCTCTCTCTCTCTCTCTCTCTCTCAAACTATAATATGCAGGCATTGGCCTTACCGTTACATACCAGCGGTAATTCCCTCCCGGCGCGCCTAATTTAGATTTCCGTGCGTTTCTCGGAAGAAAATGGATCACTTTAGAGAAAATTTGAGACTGGCTGAGGTAATGGTAGGAACATTAGGATTCTAGTATTCCTTGCTTCCCTCCTCCTCCTCCTCCTCCTCCTCCTTTGTTTGACTTCAGGCCGTGCTGCACAAGGGCGGTTTAATACAATTTTGCAAAAGTGGATATGTTGAGAAATACAGTATATGCTGTACTCTCTCTCCCTCTCTCTCTCTCTCTCTCTCTCTCTCTCTCTCTCTCTCTCTCTCTCTCTCTCTCTATCTCTGGGTGTTAACTTATCAGAGGGAGAAAGACCCCCAACTCTCCCCCACTCCCTAGGAAGACCCCCACACCCTTCCAGACCCTCCAGGACCTTACTTTGTGGTAGAAAGACAAACAATTCCTTTTCTCAGATCTCTGACTTAACTTCCTCACCCAAGTCCCTTCAAGACCCCCAGTAAGACCTCCCAAACCCTCCCAAGCTCCCAGGACCCCCTAGAAGGCCCCCAGGACACCCGCACACCTTCAGGACCCCTACACATCTACTGGGGCTACCTCAAGATTGAAAGATTAACTATTTACCCACAAAAAGACCTCTCAGACCCTTGTCAAGCTCCCAGGACCCCCTTAGAAGACCCCAACACCCACAAGACCCTCAGACACCTCCAGGGGCCACCTCAGGATAGAAAGATTAAATATTCACCCACAATAACACCTTGCAGACCTTCTCCAAGCTCCCAGGACTCCTTAGAAGACCCCCAGACATCCCCAGGACCCCCACACACCTCAAGGGGCCACCTCAGGATAGAAAGATTAAATATTCATCCACAATAACATCTCGCAGACCTTCCCCAAGCTCCCAGGATCCCTTAGAAGACCCCCAGACACCCACAAGACCCCCACACACCCCCAGGGGCTTACCTCATGGGAGAACGGATCATGTTGATTGTGCTTCTCTGCAGTGACGACAGCGTGGTTGTCGACTTGGGTGTGGTGGGCAGGCTGGCTGGTACACTTCTCCTGTAAGATATAGGGGCTGTTAGTGGTAGTGACAGCATAAGCAGAAGGATTACAGGTTATCTCCAAGACAAATGGGAATACAAGTAGAGTATTGCAATAATTGCTTTAGGTCATGGAGGATAGCAGAGTTAAAGCTAGTTCTCCAGGTTGGTCAATGAAGGGAGAGGAAAATTAAAGGTGGTGGTGAACAGTGAAGTCTTCAATAATAAAGATCTCTACAAAAGAGAAGAGAGTCAGGAGGCATTTCACTTTGGAAGTTAAATGGTCAAAAAAGTTTTTATAGTTAGAGGAGTTAGGTGAGAGGTGTACAGCACAGATAAATTTAGCTTAAGTGACTCTGCAGTGATAGCCAGATGGTAGAAAATTCAGAAGACTCAAGAGCATGGGCTGGAGAGCAAGTTAGGTCATTGCACACACAGAGGCAACATCCAGCTCTGGATTGAAAATTATAATAGAGAAAGTAGGAGGAAAACAGTCCAACCCGGGGACATTTGTGATGTCTTCCCCAAATGGAAATGAGAACTCCAAGGCTAGTGAACTAGTAAATGACTCATTAGCTGGATAGGGTTTTTTTTTCTTTTTTTACAATCCACTTGAGATATTAATGTAATTTTGTACCATAATGGTATAAACTGAGGCATCGAGACGAGAAAAGGCAACTTGCAAAAAATATATTATTAAAAATGTGAATTTGAAGTTTTTGCATGATCAAAATGCAATAAAAACATTTTGTGCCAGTTCACTTCATTACAGTGAAGCTATGTAAGTTTTGCAGGTTGCAGTCACCTGTATTCTAGAATTCATCAAAGATACACCAATTAGCCTCCATCCATACCTTCTCAAAACAACAACAGCAGACAGGACCCCCACAAGAAAGTACCCGTTCCTTAACTGACACATCACGACTTTTGGCCTATGATATTTACCTATTAAAATCCCTCGAGTTGACATGTAGCTTTAGCTAAAAAAAAAAAAAATAAATAAAAAAAAAAAAAAAAAATATGAGCAGGAAGGATGCTTCATCAAGCAGGAACCCGTCTTCACATATACCTAAAAAATGTGAATGTAGTCAAGCATGACCCGCTCATTTCCTGCACAGTACAAGTTAACACAGGTTTCGTCCAACCGGACCAGCCTGTATCAACATGACCTAAACAAGTGTCTGTCTTTCTGACAACACTTCAGACCTTTTGTTTCACTCTAGATTACTTTTTAATTGCTTAATTAAATTGATTTACAAATAAATATGAGGGATAAAAAATACAACGTCCCCAATATACAATAACCCCCCAGAAAAAAAAAAAAAAGAAAACTGGGTTGGCTTAAACTTTTTAACCTTAAAATCAATTAAAATCTTTTTTTTTTTCTGTCAGGTCCTTGCGATCACGCTTTCTATTTCGTCTTATTTTATTCTTGTCTATTTAATTTACCCACTGTTATCTTTTTACAAAGATAAATGTCTTTGGAACCAATGATGCTTTGGACCTCGCGTGTCACTATACGCTCATTGTAATTAGCCTACTTAACGTGACATCATAATTATGAGACCCCGTGTATCAATAAATCAATATTCAAACAATCAATTACAAGCCTTCTTTACAAGGAGGGTGCTCTGCTGGCCTCCTTCACTGTAAGGTCCTGCCTGCCACACAATGTATTCTACTGAATACCCTATACAAAATTTCCAGCACATCATCCGCCACGCCTATAAAAAGTATGTGCCCACTGCCTAAGTTTATGAATATGACAATATTATAACTTGTCAATATCATATTTGTTTTCACATCGCTATTTTTTTTAATATATACCATATAAAGCAAAAAGTGAACTAAAAGACAGAAAGACAAACAAGTGTTGGTCATCTGGCAGCACTGGCGCTGGCAACAAGGTAAACAAAGCCAGCTGACCCTCATCGTCTCAAGGCCGCTCACTGACAGCTCGACACAGTCACACTGCTACACACACTGCACCATGGCCGTGGCTCCGGGAGACTTTAAAATGGCAGACCTTTGTGTTCCCTCAGAAGCCAAAGAACAGGTACAATATACCCTTTTTGTAGTGTGCAGGATGTAACGACTAATAATACGAAGTGCGTTTATTTTCAGCTACAAAGAAAGGACACTCCACTTTGCATGAAGGGTGTTTTGGGGCCTGGACAAAACAAAGATTAAGTCAGAGGTATACACAGTGCTGTTACTTCTCTTACGTCTCCTTATTCTTTATTCCATGCAAGGAACAATAATAATATCTCAGCCACCGAGATATTGGTGCATGCACAGGAGAGGACCAACACATCCATCACAAGTGTTGGTTGATGTCGTCTGGTATGGCTGGCTTCATGTCCAAACACATCCGTTTGTGTTGGAACCTAAGATGGGCAAATGGTATGTTTAACTTGACACAATCCTACCATGAAACAAAAGACAGAATGAGTAGTTGGATAAACTTTCTGCAGGAGTTGGCAGGGTTGCCATTAGTACTGATAATTTTCTTGATGCTAACAAATCCAAGGACTTTTTATGTTAGTGTCCAGACAAAAGGGCATGAAATAAGTATATATATATATATATATATATATATATATATATATATATATATATATATATATATATATATATATATATATATATACATACACACAGTGGAATCTCGGTTTTAGAACTTAATTTGTTCCTGAATGCCACTCAAAATCTGTAATGTTAAAAAACCAAAACTATTTTCCCCATAGGCATCAATGTAAAATGGATTAATTTGTTCTCAGACACTAGTCTACCATGTCTTAGAGGCTTACGGCAGGTGCTCCCACAGCCAAGATAGCTGCTTTACATCTCTAGCTCACAAATTAATCATCAAGAAAGGATGTAATGAATGAACTTAGTGACACAGAACTCATTAGAAGATACTGTTTAGACCATGCAGGCCTTTGTCACTGATCAAGTGAGGGAAGCCTTACAGAAAGACACAGAAAAGAGCAACCCATCTACTGGCAAAATGACATCTTGCTGCTGCCAAAAGCTACTGGTAAAATGCAGTTGTGCCGCAGTGATGGCATTGGGGGTGGTCAAGAGCCACAGGTGGCTCAGGATAACTCCTGACCGCTGAAAACTGTTTGCTTACATTAAGGCTTTTCAACAGGATCACATTTACCTTATTTCAAAGATTGAATTACTGTTTTACACTCTATTTCTCCCTCCAAATATATATAAACTAAGTAAATATTTACAGAAACTATAGATTAGTAATAAATGGCAGCTTTTGCTATGTCTTTTAATATTTGAAATCAAGTAATTTTGTTCTAAAACTAAATTATGGTACCACAACCAAAGCAATAATGAGTTCAAAATTTTGTTTGAAAATCGGTTTGTTCAAAAAGGGAAGTTTTCAATAACTGAGGTTCCACTATATATATATATATATATATATATATATATATATATATATATATATATATATATATATATATATATATATATATATATATATATATATATATATATATATATATATATATATATATATAGTGGAACCTCAGTTATTGAACACTGACACCTAAGAAAAGGATGGGAAGGAATAAGAAACATTACCTTTCCTCATTCCTGATAAGCATGACATAGAAGGTTTAACACCTAAGAAAGAGATGGGGAGGAGTAAGAAACATTACCTTTCCTCATTCCTGGTTCTTTTATCCTGCAGGAGACCCCGACACAGGCTGAAGATGGACGTTGCAGGAGCCAGAAGAAACCACGACGTATCCTCCACTTCTCTGATGGCATCATGGAAGAATACAGCACGGATGAGGAGGAGGAGGAGGAGGAAAAGAAGAGGCTGAATCCCAATCAGATGCGTGTAGTGGATCCAGTCAGTACCTGCTGATGAAAGTTTGGTGATCAGGGATAGTTAGTCTGATGATCATAGATATTTAGAGTTAACAGATTAGTCTGATGTGTCTTAGTACAGTGTGTGTCACATCCAGCTTTGGGGCATCATAGAAAACAAGAAATTGACTTGAAGGTGGGAAACATTAGCCATGAGAGGCCATCACAGGGATACTGACAGAACACACACAATAAATGCGAGTTTAATACATTACTAATTAAACCAAAATAACCACCACATTCACTGTTAGTCTTATTTTAAAAGGCATAGAAAAAAATGGAAGTCACACTCACAGTTATTCTCATCTTAAATTTACAGAAGACCATGAAATGGGGGCCATGGCTCTACTACTGGATGGCGTACAGTGGAAGTTCAGCTCTGTCTTTCTGTGACTATGTTGGGGAGAGTTTGGCAAATACTCTCGGCATAACTTCACCCAAGTACCAGTACGAGTTAGATGAATACAATGCAACACTTGAAGAGGTGAGATGTGAAAGCTATTTGATTTTTGTTTATTCACTGACATGTGAAACTATTTATTCTGCCAGCTGATTGTGTATGTTTAGATTATTGGCAGGAAACATTTGGTGAAAAATGTAAACCAATGTAACTTTTCATATGATTCACTGAGTCATCAAAAATCATAAAGGTTTCTTGGTGTTCTTTCATAAAGACTTTTTTTTCGCATATTTGTGAAATATATGTTTAGTTATTCCTGCAAGCTGAAGCAGTTGTTTAAGAAGGTTGTTTAAGCCTCAGTGGCTCTTATGGAATATTTAACTGATAATCTTTTTCTCTATCACTGATGTTTCTAATTTGTTGAGATTTGACAACCAGTGCCCTAACCTAAAATTGCCTCCTTAGTGTAGGGAATAACTGTTATTGGCAGTGATGGTGATTAAGTGATTATTTCTGCAGGAGAAAGCTGAAAAGGAGCGGGAGAAAGCAGAGATGGCCGGCTGGACCACCACAGCTGCAGCAGAGCCAGGCGACGGCATCAGGCATAAAATAGTGGACACGTCAGTGTTACAGGAACCAACACTGCCTCAGCCTCTGGACCAGGTGAGGCTTTGTGCAGGATTGGTTGCTTGAGTGTGGGCAAGTATTGGGAGGCAGGGTGAGCAAATGTTACCACACACTAAACCACAAATTTGCATTTTGTTGTGGTGCAGATGTTAGGATTAATTCACACATCTTTAAGTGCTACTCAGTACATCATAATGTTTGCCCTTCCCCCAGTATCATTTTATATAAGAATGGGAGATTTTATGACATACCTTACAGATTTTTATAACAGTAGTTTGTAATTACTAAATACATCATTTTTTTTATATTCTCAGAGTATCCTTTTGCTTGTAATAAAAATTATAACAAATTATTGAATAAAACTGTCATTCAGGAATAGATGCCAGGGAATTATTACTATTATTTTATCATTATTACTATTATTTTTTTTTTAGTTGTGTATCATTATGAGTTATTTAGTTCTAGTACACATTATTTAGTAAGGAATTGCCAAAAAGAGTCAGATTCACTTCTCCACATAGCAGCAGTGAGAAGTTTACAGTTTGCTAGTAAAGTAAAGAAAACACTGTGCTCCACTAATGAATAGGGACAACCATCTGGCCACACATTTGAAATAACATTTTAGTTTTGATTTACTAATTTGTTGCCTCTACATTGGTGGTCCCTAACTTGTTGGTCATGAATGCCATGGAGACTTTGAAGCCAAATTGTGAGGCCTGTAGGGTGCTTCATTCCTACAGGCAATGGAAGGTTCTTACACCTTTACATTGATGAGTAGATCAGCTCAGATATAGAGAAGGGGATGGATTTATTAACCAGTTCTAGAGATGGGCTTTACTACAGAAATTGCCTGCCATGTTGTCCAAATAGCCCTCACATGGCAAAGATCAGTCCTCTCTCCCTTACAGACATAGAGGCTAAGGTATGAGGGGATGGTTATGAATTTGGGTATGGATTTTTTTTTTCTTTTTTATTTTTTAGCTACATATGGGAAATGTCCTGATATTTAGATGTTGATTTTTGTTGGATCCTCTTAACCATATTAATAATCATAAATGGTTGGGAACCACTGGTTTATTTACATGCAGCATTATAATTAAGTATTGGTTAACATAAAGCATGCAATACATTTGTAATAATCTGAAGAGATAATTCTTTAATTTCAGCCTGAAATCCAGTTAGCCTTAATGAAGAATCCTCAGGTGACTGAGGTATCAGATTTTGAATCTTCTAACTCTGAACCTCCTTCCTCTTCCTTTTCCTTTACTACAAGGCTAAAATACTGGATGTCTGAGGTACACACAGACAAGGGATCAGAATTGTCAACTTGGGTTTAAATACCTCCCTCCCCCAAAAGAGAATAATAATGTATTTTGCAGTCAGTTTTTGGCTTTTGAAGTTAACTGTTAATGTAAGCATTAATTCTTGCAGAAGTGCAAGTGCTACTTTTTCTTATATGATCTCGTGTTTAGCAGTAGTGTTTCAGAATTTTTACAATGTCTAGATAAGACACAATCATAAGTTGACTAATTACAATATTTGTTACTTGTTTTGCTGAAGTATATGAAGGATCACATCTATTTAGTGATAATGCAAGACTGATTCAGTTCCTGGATATCCAACAGTCATCTCTATTGGAACTTTGTGACTGAATAATGCAGTGCAGATATGCTTTCTCTTACATATTGCAGCAAGCAGCACACTTTTGATAGCAATGTGCATCATAAAAAATCATTGTGCTGAAAATATTGCATGAATATGACAGGGATTTTGCATTAAATAAGTTTTTATAAGACATAGTATATGACTACTGTATATATTAGCTTTATACAGTTGTGGCAATATTGCTAAGCTTTGTAAGAATTATTGCAGCATATTCTTAACCATGAGCACAACATGGAGTGCATATATGACAACTGTAATGCTTGTATAGGCATAGCACTTGTAGGCCAAAACACTGCAGATCATGTATGGGCAAGCTCTCCAACTCCTCACTATTGCTGAAACACTTCATACAGGTCTGTCTTTGCACTCACTCTTATTATGCTTCCAAGCCACCACACAGGGAGCACAAGGAAAGACT
Source organism: Scylla paramamosain (assembly GCF_035594125.1). Classification (NCBI taxonomy): domain Eukaryota; kingdom Metazoa; phylum Arthropoda; class Malacostraca; order Decapoda; family Portunidae; genus Scylla; species Scylla paramamosain. Next base: position 6,952,568 of record NC_087183.1, read on the forward strand.
GCCCAATGATTTTCACACAATTTTTCTATGTGGTTAAGCCAACATAAAGATATTAAACTATAGTTTTGTTGGGACACTGAGGCTGTGTGTGTGTGTGCTTGAAGGAATGACAGGTCCATTTTAAGGGTTGTCACAGACACATCACTTTTATTGACTGTCATACCTTAAGACATCAATTGCTTGGACATGTTGTGGACAGGACAGTGATGTTATCTTTGTTGTCCAACTGTATTCAGTCTGTATTTTTAAAGTCCGTCCATAATCTACTGGAACAATATAGTGGTTTCACATATTACTTGATGAAATTAATATTTTGCTTTAATAAATATTTAATATTCTGTTTAATAATAATTTTTTGAGGATGTGAAACATTGTTTCTTCTGTGATTCACTACTTAGGTTAAATAATTTGGCTTATTTACATTGAGCACCGCATGGTTTCATCTACTTCCTTGTTCATTGTTTTTTTATTATTTATTTATTTTATTTTATTCTTTTCTAGTTTAGATCCTTTTTTAGAAAAGTATCTCTCATGTCCTCTATGGTCTCCCTATTGAGGCCACTTTCCAGTTCAAAATATTTAACATGGTTCTCCTAGTTACATCCTTGCTTCTTTCCTTAGCATGGCAAAACTGAGTGTCTTCACTTCACTGATGCACTTAATACTCGTGTCCTGAGCTATACATGTGTTGAGCTGCTTCTCAGTTCACATGACAGACCCTCTTTGCTAAGCTGCTTTTCAAAGTACATGTATTCTCCAGTCTCTTGTTATCATCATGCTCAACAGTTCAAGCTTAGTTATCCTACTTCTCACATAAACATGGATGGAAAGCTGTCCTTTTATTAGATTATAATTAATTGCCTTAGCTTTTATCCACTTGCTTCTAAAGCTTTGGTGACCCTTTTTATAGGCAATGCTTGATTGTGTCTTTTAATAATGAATGAAGTTATGCTGTGGATTAAAATAGTAGACTACTGTACTAGCTATACCAGATGAAAGGTCAAAGTATAGCAGTATTTCAGTATAAGAGTGTTTCACTCCTAAGCTCAGGCATCCATCACATATGAACCTGACAGCCAATATGGATATACACACATGATGTTGAAATCTAATACAATATGTACATTAACATATGATTTATTTTCACAATATTTTCTTTACAAACTAAAAGAAATGCAAATTATTAATCAATTTGGCTTGTATTATGTGAAAACCATGTCCTGTTTCATGTAATAATTGTTCAGCTTTTTATTTTTATTTTATTATTTTTTTTATTTTACTCAAAATGTGGTGATGTCACTAACCTACACACAGGCAAGCAAGTTTTATCGAAGGTTAGAAGGCTAGACAATTCAGGGAAAGATGCCCCTGTAATTAAGTACATTACGTATGTTGTTTTGATTTGTCCAACATAAAACGGTTGGCTCAGGGAAAATTCCCTCATGTTTGGTGAGCTTTATTTCTTTGATGTGCTGCAATGTCATCACGTGAAACATGCTCAAGCCATGGAGGTGAAAAAGTTGTAGTTAATATTCTGATACTTAAAGAATGGTGATTATGTTTAGATTGACTTGGCAGCAATGTTGTGTTTGTGGACTCCCTCATTATAAATGCTCACTGCCTGCTTCATGTACTACACTTGTGTCATGTTTATCTTGCAGTCATAACTATATACTCTGCCCACTCTTTAGTTGGCAAACAAATTTGAGTAAAGTGATGGCAGTGCGTCAAAGAAAATAGGAGCTGTTTCCAGCTTACAAGTAAAATGGTCATGAAAACTTTACTACTAATTACCCTATGTAACCTTTCTTTCAAGAGCCAGGATCTCCCTTCCAAACATTTGAAATAGAGTTCATTACTGAGATGAACCTATTGGAAAATGAATATGCTAAGGCATTATGCTGTGTATGATACACCAAACTTCTAATAAAAACTTTTTAACTTTTAAATGTCTGACCTGACATTTATATTTTCTCTTTGGAGTTGCACTGTTTAATCTCCACAAATAACAAATTAGTTATTTCCATCTAAGAAAACTGATCTGATTACTTTCATCAACATCATGAACCATTCCTGTATTTAAACAACAAGCTGTCCTCTATTTGTAAACCTGAGAAAACACATGAAGAGGATATGTCTTACATTACATAAATCATCTCACAGATCAATAACAGTCACTGTAATTAGTGACTAGTCTGTTTTGTGTTTATACCTAACATGTACTTTATAAGTCATCACCAGGACTATGAGGTTAGTGCACACTTTTACACTTCCATACTGCTAGGATGCATCAACTTGGCAAATTTTAAGAGTGCTTTGAACATGCAAAGACTAATATTTACATGTGAATGTGCAAAGATTAACATTTATGTCCTCTTGTTTTACCATAGTCCATCATAGATATGAGTGCCAAGTTGAAGGTGTCCTAGTGAATTCCTTTCATCTTGTAGTCTTTGTCAAAGTCTGCTGGTTATGTGATGTACAGTTTTCACAGTTAAGGCCATTCTCTTACACCTTCATAAACTTGATATTGCTCTATTTCCCACAGTTAATTTACCTCCTTTCATTTTGGACATTTTTGCATGCCTTTTTTTATAACCCTCCCCCCAAAAAAGCATAGTTGAGAATAAAATTAATAGTGTTGCTTTTACCTCATCACAAATCATTGCAGTCATTCATATATCTGTTAGCTTCATATGGCCTTGGTAGTTTGAGTGAAATGTTCTTTCATGATGTTTCTACAATCCTCAAGGAAGTCTTTTTTCACAAATAGTATAGCATGAGCCAAGCTGGTTGGAGGAGAGCGTCAGAAACATCAATCTACACAAATTATACAGTACTCTCCCGAGCTTTGTGATCCTTGAGTTTCAGGGTGAGTCTTAAATTCTTATCATCCTGACTTTGGCACATTATCTCCTTGAGTTAACATTATGGTTACATCTTACTACAAGTGTTGTCACAGATAGTAAAAATAAATACATATGTGCTATGTACTGTATATGTATTTCTGTATACAGGTCACGTACCTAAACATGTATATTATTTACGAGGGTAAGCCACTTGTTTGCCGCAACACCAGTTACACATGATCACGCAGTTCTAGACCCTGCGATTAGAATAAGCAAACGTCTTTCAGTGTTTTCAATATGCTGAGTTTTAGTTCTTGAGTTTAGCACTATATCTTTGGAAGAAAGCAGGCATGAAACTCAAGAGGATATTGTAGTGGGAGAAGATGTATTTAGAGAAAAAATGCAGTACATACAACCCTGTATAAAAAAAAGCTTGGTTACAGGTTTGGTTGAAGGTTAAGGGAAAAGCATAGAAGAGGTGAATGTGGAGAAAGGAATAGAATGAAGGACATAAAGAGAAAGAGGGATAAATAAAAGATGATGTGTTGGAGGTTAGACGGAGAATAGTGGGGAAATAAAAGAGATGAGGCTGCAGCAGGCAAAGAGGACAAAGGGAAGATTACTCATGCATCAATTTTCTTTTTTGTTAGGATTTATCACTCATACAAGATGACTGCTTATTACTGAAATGATTGTTTGTGTGTATAGTTGTTGTATATAGAAACAGAACTTTTTTTGTCATTTCTATAGTTATTGTTATATGATTGATGTTTATCTACTGATGATCCAAGCTCACATAAACTCCACTTCTAAGCCTTTCTAGCAATCAGTATCCTTGTTTGGAAAAGTGTAATTTCAGATATTATCCTATACCTATTAAAATTCTTCACAGTGGTGTTTTCCATGCCCTCGCTGGCCTAAACCCTGAGAAGGCTTATGGTCCTGAAGGGGTCCTTCCTATTGTTCTTCAAAACTGCACCTCTGTGCTTGCACCTTGCTTAGTCAAATTCTTTCAACTCTGTTTGTCAACATCTACCTTTCCTTCTTGCTGGTAGTTTGCCTACACTCAGCCTGTTCCTAAAAAGGGTGACTGTTCCAATCCCTCAAACTACCATCCTATTGCTTTAATTTCATGCCTATCTAAAGTTTATGAATCTATCCTAAACAGGAAGATTCTTAAACATCTATTGTTTCACAACCTTCTATCTGATCGCCAGTATGGGTTCCATCAAGGCTGCTCTACTGGCAATCTTCTGGCTTTCCTTACCCGGATCTTGGTCATCCTCTTTTAGAGATTTTGGTGAAACCTTTGTTGTTACCTTAGACATATCGAAAGCTTTTGATAAAGTCTGGCACAAAGCTTTTATTTCCAAACTACCTTCCTAAAGCTTCTATCCTTCTCTCTGTAACTTCATCTCAAGTTTCCTTTCTTCTTTAATCCCTTCTTCTTCTTCTTCTTCTTCTTCTTCTTCTTCTTCTTCTTCTTTAATCTTTAATCCCATCATCATTAACAGATGTGCTAAAAGTAATACTTCACCTCACTTGGGACAGCAGTGAAGAGGACTGTAGTATATCCAAGCCTGATGGCTCATGCTCACTTTTATCAATGAATTTATTCATGTAATTTGTGCAGTGTTTGGTTATTATGTTTTCCATGATAATTCAATAACACATTTCCACAGGATTCCTTACTTTCACCCATCAAGTCCTTCAATCTTGATCTCTTTACAATTATATTTTTGAATGACTGCAATGAGCTGGGTAAATGTTAGTGCTGAAAATGAAAAGACAAATGCTAATGCTTTCTATTTGAAAATAGAAGACAAAACCTAATGCTTTCTACTTGAAAATTAAAGGCAAATGCTTATATCTTCTATTTGAATATAAGGAGTGCTGAAGAACATCATATACTAATACAAACATCACTGTCAGTTGCACACATTGCAAACAAATACAATGGGTGGAACATTTTTCAAAACTCAGAATAGAATATCATCATTATGCATAAACATATACAGTATGATAATGAAAATGGTAACATTAGTTACACATACTATGCATGAAATATTTTAGCAATGTATAATAATTTTGAAATCATATTGATAATGCTACTTTGTTTTTTGTTTTTTTTTAGGTGAGTTGTGAATCCGAGGTTCCTTCTCCGGACACTACATCGTCTTCAGCCCCGAGTGAAGATGGCAACTCAAGAAACTGGGACAGGTTCTGAAGGGTAATGGAAGTAACAGTCATACAATTGGTATATACATATGTCTGCCACTCAGTACACTAGCGATGATTGTAACTTGTGATGTCATAAGTTATCCCACTGGATACAGCACTGGCAGTGTCACATTTTCTTCTAAGGATGTGGAAAGAAAGTATGAAAAGAATGTTGTCAATGTTAAATTATTCATCACCTTTATTTACTTGAGAACCTGACCTGTGTATGCCATGTTTTTGAAAAAGTAAATAACAGTGGATAACCAACATGATTTGATGCAGATGAAGTTAAGATGACAAAGGTTTAGTCTTTCACTTATTCTTATACATATCAGTTTGAATCACATGGTATAATGTGACCTCACCAAAGTTGTGTGAGAAAGAGAGAATCCTCAAAAGGGTTGAATGCTTCCTTAGTAGTGAGATTCAGGACAAGAAGGGAAAAAACTAAAGAGAACTAAAGATGTAAAGTAATTGACAAGGCTGGCAGTAATCTTTGATGACAGATGCATGGAGGTGAAAATGATATCAACTTATATCAAGTCCAATCAGCCACACCATTTTCAATAATGGTTGATGGACTGTGATGCTTTGGATTCAAAATTAAGTCAGAGTTTCTTGATACTCATTTCTTTAATTTGGAGAACATGTAATAAAGTTTAGTGTAGGATATGGTCAGTGGAGATGAAATGTTTATATATTTAAGGGAAAACGAGTTGTGGCACCACAACAAGAAATTCACATTGTGGCAGATGAATTCTAACACTACTCTGACCAAAGGACTGCTGTATGCTCGGATTCAACTCAAAATTTTTTGGAAGTAATCTGAACACTATACTATGGAACAGCTATTCCCCTAGTAATCTGAGAACTTTTTATGTGAACAAATGAAATTTGAAAATGTAGGAGTGGTATGTCTAATAAGGGTAGTATAATGAAAGATGAACTGGTGGAAACTATAAAATTAGACCCCTGGAGATAATCATCTGCAGGAAATGATTAAGATTGAGAAAAACTTGTGGATGTAAGATGCCAACCACTAAGAGAGAGAGAGAGAGAGAGAGAGAGAGAGAGAGAGAGAGAGAGAGAGAGAGAGAGAGAGAGAGAGAGAGAGAGAGAGAGAGATGTGTGTGATGTATGACAAGATAAGATTTATATTATGACATCAGACTTTTCTGCCAAGGCCATTCCCTTGAAGCTGTCACACTATGAAAAGAATCACACAATAGAATCCTAATAGTGTTTCATAATTTGTATTGTGAGGACTTGTTTCCTACATAACTTAGTGGTTAGGTTTGTGTTTGTTAGCAAGTTAGCTATTCAGTTTGTTCTGTAATCAAAAATAGCTAATCTAAAGGTTTTAAAACAGATACATTGTTGATAGTGATTGAAATATATATTGTGTCTATAGTGGAAAATCAAGTGAAATATATTTTATATGAAAATAGTATTTATAGTCTAAAATAGATAAGGAAAATATATTACTATGAATTGACTTATGATTATTACTATGATTCATATCTATATCCTTTGTTGTGATTAGCATATCTAGTCAGTAACAAGTTACTTCTAGATTCTTGATTATGTAACCCTTTGAATGCTGCAGGTTCTCCACAGCCTCAGTAAAATGGTTGTGGTGCAAGTCTAGAGCATAATCTGGAAAGACAACACTGATAACAAAAGGAGTAGTCAAGTACTAATTCAAATCTTTTGATGTGAATAGTTTTATTTTTGCTTAGTAAAACTGTTTAGCATTACTCAAATGAAGCAAGTAACGTCATGCTGTTGGAAACAGTCAAAGGGTTCATGACAATCCCAGACTGTTTGTTCAGTCAAAGGTAATCTCATATGCAGATCTGGTCCCATGCTGTATACATAAAAACAATTAAGCTATCAAGTACATCTAACCTGATTGTGTGAGATCTCTCATATGTAAAACTTTAATGTTGAGGGAAAAGTATATTTCTATGCATAGAAAATAACTAATATTTTCTCTGGATTTTCTTAGAATGTGACTGTACATATTGTCTCATACCTTACTTATTGATCTTGTCTCCCTGTCCAGTCCATGAGAAAGTAAGTCTTAATTTCCTATTTATGACACAACAGTAAGCAGATCTTAGCGTCATGTCACCGTCCAGCTTTGTGTGGTCCTTAGTGAGGGGGAAAATAATGTAATCATCTATCACATTCAAAGTGATGTGTTATGAGTTTGCTGCAGTGATCTAATTCTGTGATAATTATAGAGAAAGTTACTTTTCAGTTTTATGTCTTAGCTGCCAAACATATTGAGCAGCTACATGTTAAGAATTTAGTTATTATGCAAATCTTGTATGTCTATATTATATGTAAACTCATCAGTATGGCAGGATGAAACACTTTGGGTACACTGCTACTAATGTAGCTGACAGTGAGCTATGCTCCATTTTACAGCATCATGGAAACACTAGTAAACTGATTTGAAGGGGAGACATTGTTGTTAAGGATCAAACTCTGGCAGGATACTCGAAGGTCCAGCACATCACCAACTGGGCCAAGTTGATCACCATGGCCCAGGTGGGTGTGTGGTCTTTCACTCTAAGAGTATCATGGAAAACTTTGTCCCCAAGCCTGCCTCTTGTATACTGATTTGTTGTTTGTTATGAATGCACTCTGTCATCTGTCCATTCTCAATATATCAGATGAGAGATTAAGTTACTGTAGGTTTTGGTGACTGAACAAAAGAAAATAACCAGATTGTAATAGCTTTATATATGATTTTCTGCTTTTAAGAATGTGATTATGATAGTAGTGAGTTGTGATATAATTATGAAAATATATTATATATGTAGATCTGTAATTTTAATGCACAAATATTGATATCCTCATAAAAAAATGATATGCAGTAATTTTGTGTTCCAGTTCTACATTATGCAAATTTTACATAGATACAAAGTTTATATATCAGTGAATTATTTTTGTAGCAGATAAGGAGCACAAAATATATTTGATATGCATTATGTGGGAAGTTTGGATGTTCCTTTTCATCAACACACCAAGTAATAGTTTGAAATAATAGAACACACTTTTACTTTGGACACAGTTAATACACCTGGTGGGCTGGTGTGTGTGTGTGTGTGTATGTGTGTGTTTACCTGGTTGGAGTACACAATGCCTGAACAATACTGCTGTGGTCCTGTCTCAGTAATCTATATTTGTTTAGATTTCCATAGCTTCTAATATCTCTTCTGATAGATTAGTCTACATACCTATTTAGATTTCTATGAGAGAGATTGCACTTTCTAATAACATTCCCACATCTCCCCTCTCTCAGCTTCATCTTTTGTCCATTTAAGTATCCAACTAATTCTACTATTCAATGACCTAGATAGAGGAATTAGTATTGATGTTAGTAAATTTGCAGATGACACGAAGATAGGTAGATTATTATTAGATCAGAATTGGATGCCATCACTTTGCAGGCACATTTCGATAGTATGAACAAATGGAGAGATGGATGGCAGATGCAGTTTAATATCAAAATACTTAGCGTAAGTAGAGGAAACCCACACAGTAGATACACAATACACAATGAAGCTCTGGTAGGTTCAAGGTATGAAAAAGATTTAGGAGTTATTGCTAGCACTGAACTCCATCTAAAAAAGCAATGCACAGAGGCCAGAAACAGGGCAAATAGGTTATTAGGATTAATTTTTAGGAATGTTAAAAGTAGAAGGCCGCAAGTAATATTAAAGTTATATTTGGCACTGGTCAGGCCTCATCTAGACTACGCTGTGCAGTTCTGGTTCCCATATTACAGGAAGGATATAGGTCCACTAGAATCAGTACAAAGGAGAATGACTAAAAGGATACAGGGGATGAGGAGTATTCATTATGAGGAGAAATTGAAGCTGTTAAATTTACATTCTTTAGAGAGAGGTAGGTTAAGAGAGGACCTGATAGAAGTCTTTAAGTGGTATAAGGGTTGTAACAAGGGTGACAAGTAAAATTCTTAGGATCAGGACAGAACATGAGATAACGGGTTCAAGCCTGAAAAAATTTAGGTTTAAAAACGAGAGATAGGACGAAATTGGTTCTCAAATAGAGTGGTAGATGAATGGAACGGACTCAGTGATTAAACTGTTAGTGATAAGACATTAGGAAGCTTGAAGAGAAGATTAGACGGATTTATGGATGGGAATGATAGATGGAAATACGTAGGTACATTTCATACAGGGAATGCCACGTGTAGCCCTGATGGCTTCTTGCTGCTTCCCTTATTCCTTATTTTCTTGTGTTCTTATATACACAGAAACACAAAAACACAAAGAAAGAAAAGGGTAAAAAAGATGATATAGATATATAAATGAATAGATCGATACACAAATAATAACTGACAGACACATTATATACTACGTGGTTTAAAAGGTGCTACAAATCTCATGAAGTGTGTCGCAATCGGTATGCATGTCACGGCGAGCATTAAGGAGTCCGTGAGGGTGTTGCTCCCTTCACGAAGCACTCGCCGCCATGGGGGAATCACGAGTTATCGCCCGGGGACAATGTGCGGCTGACAGCTTGAATCACCCGCTACTGTACAACATTCCTACATTTTTCTTTGGCTTCTGACATCACAGGTTGGACTGAAAATGTGAAGTGATTCCGTGTACTTGTTCTATCTATTTCGTTCTTATTATTCGTAGCAGTACCTAAAATAACGATTATCTGCATTAAAAATACGTCATAGTATTTCCTACAATAATACCAGCTGCAAGTCCCACATTTCAGCCTCACGCACGTGGCTGGGTCCTCAACATAGTACCGAGACAAAGAAAGCGCGGATAAATTTACTCTCTCACTCTCTCGGCCTCGCGTTGAGCCACAAACACGACACCAGAGCAACGTTTTGCTACTTGCAGATGCCACCATGCCACGTCCGCCAGACACTGCGTCGCCTTCTCTCGCCTGGCCTCCCCAGCCTTGACTGTCGCCCCAAACTATGAGGTCACATTAACTTGGTGACATTCTAGCCTCCTTCAAAGCTATCTTCCCTAACGAGGTAATAGCAGTATTTCTCTAAGGTCCCTGCCGCTCATGGATAAAGGATGAACGATAATTCTCTCTCTCTCTCTCTCTCTCTCTTTGTGTTTCTCATTACCAAAACCACGTGTCAGAAGCAATTCCTTATCAGGCCGTTCTGTCGATCAGCATATTGAGAGAGAGAGAGAGAGAGAGAGAGAGAGAGAGAGAGAGAGAGAGAGAGAGAGAGAGAGAGAGAGAGAGAGAGAGATAAAGTGGCCATGTTGCAGACGCATGATTTCCACTAGCAATGCCACCAGCGACACAACGACACAGGCACCTAAGGGGCGCCACAACAAGAAGGTGCTATTTTTTATATAACATTCTACATCCACCATCCATTTCAATTTGTCTTATCTCCTAAAGCTTCCTATAGTGATCCGACCAACAGCCCAAGTCCATTCCAGTTATGTGCCATGCGATTTGTGAAGTAAACATTAAATGATAAGATTTAAATAGGAGATAACAAATTTTGCTATCTCTTCTTTAAATATAATCTTATCACATTTAGCTAGTTACTTCCTGCTGCTGAGGTAGCAATACGCGAGTAGATACGCTATAAGAGCATAAAAAAAACAAGGGAAGCTGCAAGAAGCCGTCAAGCCTACACGTGGCAGTCCTCGCATGAAACACACCTACTTACTTCTACGTTGTGCTATTTTAAGATATGGTATTCTATTCAACAGTGATTCAGGGCGACAGAAACGATAAAATTTTAGCTTACCTTGCAGGTGTATTGGTAGATGAGACTGGAGGTGAGATGCAAATATGAGACGGAAGGCGAGAGACAGATGAGACAATGAAACAGAACTGACAGATGAGATAGAAGAGATGATATGAGACAGTTAATGAGACAAGAAGTATGATACGAAACAGACGATGAGACAAGAGGGACGAGAGATGAGCAATGAGAGAAAAGAGACGGGAGATGGAGGAGACAAAAGATGATACAGTGAAACACGATTTGAAGAAAAAAAAAGACATGATTAGACAGAAGAAGCAAGAGATGCGACAAATTATGAGACAGAAGACAGGAGACGAGAGGTGATAGGACAGGAAGATGTAACAGATGAGACAAGGGAGACAGAAGACAAAGAAAAAAAAAAGAAAAAAAAAGCAGAAAATAATATGACGAAACAGTAAATGACAAAGACGACGAGACACAAGGGGTGAAAGATGAGACGGATGATGCACAGGAGATGAAACAAGAAGAGATGAGATGACTGACGCAGTTAGTGAGAAAAAACAGCGAAGTGAGTGGTGCGCAAGAAAACACAGTCAAATTTTGCCTATTCAGAGAGATAAAGAACCACTAAACCAACCACTCTTTTCCCTCGCACACCAGTTTGCACCAGTTCCAGCCGGCGTATCCCATAGTGACCGGGTTCTAGCACAAACGAACACAAAGGATGAACGACAAGCAGCAGACTTTTTGTTAAGAGGCTGTTGTGGATAAGGTAGTATTTACATTGCCTAATATATAGTAAATTAGTAGGAAGTAATATATATATATATATATATATATATATATATATATATATATATATATATATATATATATATATATATATATATATATATATATATATATATATATATATATATATATATATATATAGAGAGAGAGAGAGAGAGAGAGAGAGAGAGAGAGAGAGAGAGAGAGAGAGAGAGAGAGAGAGAGAGAGAGAGAGAGAGAGAGAGAGAGAGAGAGAGTAGGGGGGGGGGAGAGTAATGTTTGAGAAGGAGGTGTGGGCGAGGAGGTGTGCAGTAACCGGGTCGTCTCGTGGCTACATGATGCCTGTGGAAGGTAAGCCAAGATGGATATTTATAAACACAGAATGACGCATATCTGTCTTGTTATCTCACACACACTGAGTCTCCTTCTTACTGCTGCTACTACTACTGCTGCTGCTGCTGCTGCTGCTGCTGCTGCTGCTGCTGCCGCGACGACGACGACCATTTATCATTATAAGAATCATTATTCGCAGTAGTAGTAGTAGTAGTAGTAGTAGTAGTAGTAGTAGTAATAATAGTAGCAGCAGCAGCAGCAGCACCAGCACCACCACCACCACCACCACCACCACCACCACCACCACCAGCATCAGTAGTACCAGCAGCAGCATTAGTAGCAGTAGTAGTAGTATCAGCAGCAGCAGCAGCAGCAGCATCAGCAGGATCAATCAGCGGGATCAATAATGGAGTTCCCACATCATGTTCTTCATTAACCCTCACTGCCTCATGCCTCATGTTGTTTCGTGGCCTCAAAACAGAATACGCAAAAAAAACTGTACCAAAAGCACGGTATTTAATAAAATGGTATCTCACTATCAGATTTGCTACATACGTATGAGCAGTTCTAAGAAAGCCACTGGTGCTGCTACTGTCACGTGTGCACACTGTAGGGTCACGTCACTGGACCTATGAAGAAATCGATCGTTGTGGCCAGAAATGCTATTACCGATGACAACAGGAAATTGTTCAGTTTCTGGGACGCGGCTGGAAAATGTCTTGGGATTTCAGGTGTCCAATACATTTTTTTTTCTTTTTTTGTTATATCTTTTTTTTTTTTTTTCTGACAAGTTGGCACCTCGCATGGCAAGGAGGCAGCACGAGTGAGGGCATCATCTCGTGCAGACTGTGCAGGGTGCCGCTGGGAAAGCGCCATCACGTGAACACTTGGCCTGTTCGGCTTAGTGTAACATTGTACACCAAATTCAAATGTGACGCAACGCGGTAATGAAAAACCCTGCCCTCACGGCCCTCCTGACACCACACTACGGCGGCGGGGCTTTGTTGGGGAAACTGGGAGAGGGAGGGGACAGGGGGAGGAATGCGGCGGGGGACGGGTGATGGCACTTATGAGGGGGGTGCGCGGCCGAGGGAGGGGGGGCCAGGGGTGCCTGCCTTGACTCTGACTCGCGCCCGCCAGAGCTCAGAAGGGAATTTTCCACCGAGCACAACGGACGTGTGATCGCGTACTTGCCCCGCTCTGTGAACTCCAAGTGGACTGGCGACTTCTTGGCCTCTGCTGAGCCGTGTTGGTGTCCCTTGAAGCACACACCTTGTGCTCCCATGAGTCAAGCCACGCAATCCGGAACCACGAAATCACTGTGAGCAGAACATTAGCCAAGATAGTTAACTCTGCTATCGATTATATACCGGAAAGTCGGTGACTTCATTTTTCAGTCGCGTCCCCATTGGCCAAGCATTCCCCTAACAGGTACTCAGTTTACGTTTTTTGTATACTATAATGTGTGTGTGAGGCGGCGAGCAGTTCCCAGTCTCTGCTGCCTGGCAACCTCACTTGATGTATTGATTGAAGGTGTATCAGAGGGAACTTTATCCTGCGCTCTACACCAGAATGAGGAGAAGCAGGCTCGTTTCTTCGCCTGCTGGCATTACTCCTCTGCCCTCGTGCCCGCCGCGTGGACACCCGGCAGGTCATTAGCCCTTACCAAACCCGAAGCCGACAAAATCTAAACATTTCATCGGCTCTTCTCGTGTATAGGATTATTATGCATGTTGGTTCAGTTTTTCACAGGCGTGAGCTCCATTACAGCACCTGTCCATGAGTTCAATACGAGATTTTGGTGTCTTTAAATTATGATGAAAAAAAAAAAAAAAATTCTTTGTTGCTGGCAGGCGCGACGAGAGTGAAGAGGGCGCCGGGTGGGCGGCTTGAGTGATGTGGCGAGGGGAGAACGTGGCGGGTCGGGGCGGGTTGGGCGGGAAACGTGACGGGGCAGGGAGGTGGGGTGGGATGCAAGGATGCAAGGGTGCAGGGAGCAGACAATGGAAAATACCATAAGCTGGGGTGTGTGGCCGCAGCGCCTTAAGTTTACATCCCAGCCAGTGAGGCAAGGGTGAGGCCACCGCACCAGCTGGCGGCGTCCTGCCTCACACCGCCCTTGCTTCGCCATCTTGTGTGGTGTCTGGTGCATTACTTGTAAAAAGACGAGTAGTGCACAGGAGACTCTCAACACGTGGGTTAATGTCACTCATTCTCTCTCCCTCACTCATAACGAGTCGATATATATATATATATATATATATATATATATATATATATATATATATATATATATATATATATATATATATATATATATATATCATATAAAAATGATGCAAATATTTTTGTATGACAGCACAAGTGAAGGAAGAATACTAGTGACGCCACAACCACCAGTGTGGATTCAATAATGTTGCATGGCACTCTTCCACCTCATAGTGTAGCTCCATAAACCAATTCCGTGTATGCATGACGCACAAAACCAATAAGTGATAACAGACAATTCTATCCTTTATTTTGCAGCTGAGTAACTTTTTACGTTCTTATCTGGACCCTGCCTGCCTGCCTACCTCGTCTTGATAACGCCAGACGCTCGCCGCCATGCCCAACCTTGTGCCGGAGGTCCACGTCTTCCCTGGGAGGTGTGGGTCTCCTTACTTTTTAACTTTCATCGGGACGTCCCAGTGTGTCACTTTATTGATTCTACCGCGAAGAAGACGAACAAGTGCGCTCTGAGAGCCGAGTGGATGGAAGGAGTCAAGAGTCACGATGAACCCTGAGGAACAAAGCCACCAGCTGCCGCTGCCGCCTTGCCTAACACAGCCTTTTGGTCGCGCTCGTGCCTTTATGAACCCCGCGTGTCCACCACTGCTTGTCGTCTTTCATTTTGGAGCGCAGGACGAGTATCACACGCGAAGCATCCTGGACTTGCGAGGAATGTCACGCCGCGGTCCACGACCCGTTGGCTGAGTGGGTCACCTGCTGTTTGTGTGCCCCGGGCTGCTCGGCCCCGCCCCGCGCTCACCGGCAAGGGCCATGAGACGATTTCACACTCGCTGTCATTCATGGTGCGTTACCTGACCAATCCTTTAGTACCTCACCATTCACCGATGGCAGGTGAGCGGGAATACAACGTGCGCGGCTCCATATTGACGATTCCCCATGCCCGGGACTGGCTGGATTAGGCTGCTGTGGAGCGACTGTGGAATCGGCCTCATGTGCTGCTGCTTGGCGCAATCACACCCCGTGTTAGGAAAACTCTCGTACTTATTGATGAAATTGCTGAAAAAGAGCGCAGTTGTTTATCTAACTACACTATTTTTATTATGCCTGATCTACATCCCCCACGCGAGGGGCAGCTGAGACAGGCACCACCCACACCCACACACACAGTCACGCCCACAGACATCTGATACATTAGCTTCCAGGGAGGAGAGGACCGATCCTCACCGGCAATATTTTCGTTATAAAGTAAATAATGTTTGCGGCACAACGATACACACACATAATATACAAATAAACACTTTCAAGAGACACACATTATGCTGTATAAAATCTGACACCAATAAACTATTTTCACCAAGTTGTCTTTCTTCTCCACCTTCTCCTTTACTGTACACACACTTTCCGAGGAGACTGCCGTGCGCCCCGCCGTCCCTAGCCACGCCACTGGTGCTTCACGTCCGATGTGAGTATTTTCAGCCTTTTCACAGCCACCTCGACCCGTCCACGCCTGGCCTGAGTCACGCAAGTTTCCCACAAGCAGGAGTCCTTCCCATGGCAGCGCGGCTTGCTTTCCCTCCCAGCACACACACCATGTTCTTTGTCCACTCATGTAACTTACAATAAAGTCTAATTTCTGATAGCAAGAACACTGATGAATAGCAAAGGAACTAAAAAACATAAAATCAGGATCAGTTTGAGGAAGACATTGGCTCTGTATTGTCTGCTGCATCTGCTGCAAACTGTAATGGAACTGGATTTGCGTCAAGAACGCGATCGAATATCAGCGATGAAAAACATATGTAATTACATAACAGTAACGAATATAATAATAATAATAATCATGATATTAACAACAATCATGATATAATAAAAGTAATAGTCACATTAATAGTCCAATAATCCAGTAGCTGCCTGCCACCTCGCCACTAACCCCTTTTTGTTAGGCTCTCAACCTGTGTGACAATACGAGTAAAAGCGACTTGAAGGGTCATTGTTTCATTGTTTGATTTACTGTGTGGAAAAGACAACCTTCCCCAGGAAAATTTGAGGTAACAGCAAGAATATAATGTACAATTTATCTTACAGGTGACGTGTGGATGTGTTTCGTGGAATGCCCTGGTGTGCTGGTGTGCTGCGTGACCATGTCACGACCCAACCACCACACAACTCCCTCGTGTTACAACACACCACACGTGTGTGCGTGCGTGCATACATGTGTGTACGTGTGTGTGTGTGTGTGTGTGTGTGTGTGTGTGTGTGTGTGTGTGTGTGTGTGTGTGTGTCGTGATGGTTTTGTTAATGAAGACTTCATAGAGTAGAAGGTGAAAGCCTTCTTTGAACACTGACTAATCTTAATAACATAGATCCACAGGTATATCAAATCCTGACTTCACCACAAACATAACGGTATTTTTCTCACATAAAAAAAGATAAATATGTACTACCGCTGATGTAGTATGCAAAAAAAAAAAAAAATAAAATAAAATAAATAAATAAATAAATAAAATAAAAAAATAAAATAAAAATAAAATAAAAAAAATAAAAAATAAAAATAAAATGAGACGTAGACAATAATAAAATAAATAACACAATAGAAGAAAAAGTGAAAAAGAAATAAATGTACAGTATACGCACGTACTTCTGTCTTGCTCTATCAACTTGAAGCTTCCCAGAGTAAAGGATTCCCAGCTCTCTACTCTTGTCCCGTGCTCCACTTTGCGTCACGCGGACATCATCACACTAGTAAGATCCACACGCCACTCTCATATGAACCTATAATAATAATAATAATAATAATAATAATAATAATGATGATAATAATAATAGTAATAATAATAATGATAATAATAATAATAATAATAATAATAATAAATAATAATAAATACATACAACATATACAACAAGATTAAAAAAAAATAATATAATCAAAATAAATGAAAAATACTAGTAAAGAGAAATCAACAAATGCAGTACAGTTCACGAAAAAAGAAAAAAAAAAATGAAGAAATAAACTTGCATTCTTAAATTTCCATGTTTGTCTTGCGCACATACAGTACAAGTTCCGGGGTAAGGACTCCTACCATCCCCCTCCGTGGTCCTTTCCTACCTGTCCCTAGCACTCACTCCTTATTTGCCATCCTTATCTACCCTCTTTATCACACTCTCTTCCTTGCCCTTACCATTTACCCTATCCTAACTTACCTATCTCCTTTATCTAGTACTATCACCCCCCTCCCTCCCTCTCTCTGTCTCTCTCTCTCTCTCTCTCTCTCTCTCTCTCTCTCTCTCTCTCTCTCTCTCTCTCTCTCTCTCTCTCTCTCTCTCTCTCTCTCTCTCTCACACCTTTCCTTACACTCACTAATTTCCTTGGCTCTCTCTTCCTCCTCCTCCTCCTCTTACATCTCCCTACACTCACTAGCTTCCTTGGCTCTCTCCTCCTCCTCTTCCTCCTCCTCTCACCTCTCCCTACACTCACTAACTTCCTTGGCTCTCTCCTCCCGTTCCTCTTCCTCTCACCTTTCCCTACGCTCGTGACTTCCTCGGCTTTCCCACTCGTATGCCCGTCAGCTCCATCTTCCTTCCTTCTCCCCCTCTCGCTCCCTCCCCTATCCTGCGCCTCCCACTCATGACCCCAGCAGGAAGCAACACAACCTTCTTGGTGCACGCACGGCAGGGTGGGTGACGGCGTGGGTGCAGCGCTGCCACTTTGCACAACGCACAGCCAGGTGGATCGCCACCCAGGTGACACGTGACACGCGAATCACGTCAGGCTTTCACAAGCGCCTCGCCGTTCGCGATGAGTTCAATGTTGTATTTTTATAGTTTGTTTTTCGTTAAGTAAATAAATGATATATTTCCTACTTATATTCCTTCAAATTACCAATAAACGCTATTAAACATGACGTACTTGGCCGCTGATACAAGCAGCCTTTAAACAGTTATACATGACATACGTGCCTGCCGTAAGACTGCTGTAAAGGTTAATGAAGGTAACACTTGCTTAGCAACGCTAAAACATTTACACCACGCTTCTTTAATGGCACAAGCCGGGTGCTGACGTCAGCATTATTTTGCTTATTTGTTTAATTTGCAGTTCCTTTTATGTAGATAAATTACATAAATCACTTCATTTATACTGCGTAATTTTATTAAAAGTGGAGTAGCTGTACCCACGCCCTGACCGAACCCTGGCCGCCATTGAAGACCGGTTTTACTTTGGAGGAGGACTGCGGCGTAACAGAGGGAGGGTGGCCTGAGGGGAGGGACGCGGGGGGGACGAGAGATGAGTGGCGGGTGGGCGATGAGGGCCAGTGTGGGACATGACTCATCGTGTGTGGATCACATTATGGAACACTTCTGGGCCACACCTCAGCTACTTTCAAAAGGCTCTACTTAAAAAGACGGTTTTTAAAGGATATTATTACAGTTCTGGAGATGGATTATGAAGATTTGTACCGCAGTAACAGGAGAAACACTCTTAAGACCCCGGCTGTAACCATCTGTGGCCAATGGAAGTAGTCTTGTTGAGAGAGCTAAGCGTCTCAAAATACTGACCAATGTCTCCCACTACGTTTTCCTTTCATTGATTTTACGTGGCATCAGTAACAACCTGGACTTGAAATGACAGAGTTGTTGTTGTCAGTGAAAATTCATAAACACACGTCTATCATAATTATTAATGTAACTTATTATTACTCGTTCAGAGCCTCATTACTCTCTTTAACTTGATTCACTTCTGTTATAAAGTATTTCACGGACAAGATAGCAACGGCATTTAAATTAATAGAATAAACTGGCACATACAAATAAGAGATACAATAAATCGAAAGAAACTGAGATATATTAAACGGCATGATGATGATGATGATGATGATGATGATGATGGGCTCATTGAAGGGGAGACTAAGCTAAACTATAGAGTGATGGGAAGAGGGGAGGGGTAAGGCACGATGGTGAGCATTTGTATGGAGGTATGGGGAGTGATGGGGTATGGGGAAATGGGTGTGGTTGGTGATGGGAATATTGGAGGGGATAAATAAAGAAATGGTTAACAGGTTTGTGAACTAAAAGGAAGAGACTGGTGATGAAGGGAACTGGGAGAGAATGGTGATGAAGATTTGGGGGTTGGGAAATAGTGGTGATGGGTTAGAGTGGAGCGGGAACGTAAGAAAGGGGGAAAAAATGTGCGCTGGTGATGAGGTAGAAAGTACTAGAAACGGAGCGAACGTGTGCTGCCAGTGGGATGGAGAGAAAGAGGGAACGGAAGAAAGGGGAGAATGGGTGCTGATGAAGGGGTGGAGAGGAAGAGGAGACATATCGAAAGAAAAATAAAAGTTTGTGGTGACCGGAAGGGAGAGGGATGGGGAATGTGATAAGGAGACGGGGTTGAGAGGGAGAGGAGACAAGAGAAAATTGCAAGTGACGAGAGAGAGAGAGAGAGAGAGAGAGAGGAGAGAGAGAGAGAGAGAGAGAGAGAGAGAGGAGAGAGAGAGAGAGAGAGAGAGAGAGAGAGAAGGAAGTGAAGGAGAATGGAGAACATATGAAAAAGGAAGAAATGAGGATAGCGGGTGACGGGAATTAGGAAAGAAATAAGAGAGAAAAAAAACAAAAACAAATGATCTGGAGATTGGACACACACACACACACACACACACA
>NC_087183.1:6977367-6979867 GCF_035594125.1 Scylla paramamosain
TGTGTTTGAAATACCTGCGTGCACCGTAATGAATCAAGTGAAAGGAAACTAAAGAATGTTCCAATACTCCAGCTACAGCATTTATTAGCCAGCTGGGCCGACACTAGCTAGGCAGGAGCAAGTTATTATCAATAGTCCAGGGATTTTCAACCTTTTGCAAGCTGCTCCCCCTCCCCCCCAGCAGAGACAAATATTATCTTGACTAAAGCGTACTTGTTAGACTGGTAAGAGATACTACATCATTTCGTTTTATACATAGATACGGTGCATGTTCTGATGATAGACGTCAAGGCCTGATAATTGCTCCTACGTGTGGGGTCATCTCTTGTACGTGTCCTGGGTTGCCTGGCCGCGACTCCACCATGCTCAGTATCGTCTTACTTTTGGTGGTACAATGCGGTGCCTGTATTATATTATGCTGCCACTGTAATCATGTTTTTCACCTTAGATGCTGTTGAATATGCTGGCAGGGTTTTTATTTAGGGATTATGTAACAGATGGAACATTGCAGGTATTATTCCTTAGGGACTTGCATTTATTTTCTTATTTCTTATTCATTTATTATCATTATTCTTTATTAATTAATTTATTTATTTTTAGCTATTGGAGGGGGTCAGACACCCTCCTGCATAAACACACACACACACACACACACACACACACACACACACACACACACACACACACACACACACACACACACACACACACACACACACACACACACACACACACAGCATATTTTCTTTTACTTCTTATGCTTTTATAATATCTTGAGTGGAGATCCCTTGTGACTAATAATATTTTTTTAAAGGATGCTTACTTATCTTCTAACAACATGACATAGGAGCACCACTGAATCTAAAGTAACTAAAACATTCCCTTTGTCCAATGCATTTTGTCTCATTGGGGCAGGAGTTACTAATTTTAACCTCGTCGCTGCACCACCAACCTTTATCATGCTTGTTTTAACTTTATTGCGTTGCTGACGTTTCTTTCCTGACCTTGTATAGCAATAATAAACACGAATACGATACCAGAGTAAAAATTAAATAAGATAACGTCATTCAACACACGTATTTATATTAGGTATATACAATAAATACAAGCAACGGGTGAAGTATTGCCACCAGCATTAAATAAGAGGACTGAATGAAATAAAAAAAAAACATTCAGTGGATGTGTTTACTTTCATGTGGCGTTTAATACAAGTTGTAAAAAGAAGGAAATATAATCACGTACTGAGTAACGCTCTTAGCTATGCAAATCAGCGGGGCACAGAAAACTCTTCCTTGTTGTTTTGCAATGGTTGCACGTTTGAGCTGCGAGGGATGGGAGGGGGGAGAGGGGTGCATCAGGAGGAATCTTGAGGGGCAGACTGAACATATCAATGTGTAATGTCTCAGGTTCTGGTCGAGGGATGGGATTGGAGGGATGGGAAAGGGAGGGGAGGGGTGGGAAAGGGAGGGAAGGGGTGGAGGAAGGGGGATCTTGAGGGACAGACGGAGCGGCGCGGCGACCTGACCCTATTCAGCCTAGTCATGCAGCATGGTGACCTTGCGTATCGATTGAGAGAGAGAGAGAGAGAGAGAGAGAGAGAGAGAGAGAGAGAGAGAGAGAGAGAGAGAGAGAGAGAGAGAAGGGGGAGGAGGCGTCATGTCTGGCGGCGGCACATGTTCATGGACAAAATTCTCTCTCGCTTCACAGAAAGAAAAAAAAAAGTCCAAATCTTTACCTCTGAGGCTGCCATGTTTGGGACGCCAGAGGAATGGATGTACGTGTTTATTTATTCTTTTTATTTATTTATGTATTTATTTATTATTTTTTATTGGAATGTGTATTTACTAGATCCTGTTCTTCTGTTCCATATTTTGTGACCCCTGACCCACTTTGCCATGGAGAATGTTTGACAGTGGATAACGAAAATATTGGAGCATGTGTTTAGATGTACGTACGTGTGGGTTACTCTCTCTCTCTTTCTCTCTTGAAGTGTGTTCGTGACGAGAGGAGAGATCTGTTACGTCTCCTTGTCATGTGCAGTTATTATCATTATTTTCGCCAGCATATGGAACCGTTGTGTGTGTGTGTGTGTGTGTGTGTGTGTGTGTGTGTGTGTGTGTGTGTGTGAGAGAGAGAGTGTGTGTGTGTGTGTGTGTGTGTAGCAACAATACATACAGACCACACAGTTTTAAGGCGCGGACGTGTGCATGTGTGGATATCTAGTGTAGCCTCGCCCGCTGCTCTGGTCCCCGTTGTCATGGCAATATCAACGAAGCCACACTCGCCTGGGAACTTCAGTCACTTCTACCGTCTGTACCCACGCTATATTCATCTCGCCTCTTCTCTCCTTCACCGTCCTCCCACTCCTCTCCACTCCTCTCCACTCTGCCTTCTCATTCACTCCTTCAGATACTTGTGAGGTTGTTAGGTTCGATCCCTCTGAAAAGAAGATGCCGAGCGGAACTTGATTTGTAGAACCTCCAGGCAAGCACGGCTCAGC
>NC_087183.1:6984867-7019867 GCF_035594125.1 Scylla paramamosain
AGAAATAACTGCCTCTTGTACAGTATACACCAGAGTTTAGTTAATATCGAGGCTTAATTTTCTCATTGCCATCCATGAACATGATAGAAAGGTGGGAATAATGAAACCATTGCGACTTGCTTACCTGATAACGCTTTCACTACGATACGAATCAATTAACAGCACCAGAAGCAATGCATGAAATCCTTATAAGCATCTACATGAAAGAAGGGGATTAAAAATAATATATTTTGGAATTTCTACCCGGTTTAAAGATTAGAGGTGGCTATAGAACAATAAAAGATGTCTCAGAGTGATTAGTAATTAAGGAAAGATGTACCAGATAACAGTTAAAGGGTTAACCATATATGTAACAGAGTACCCTTAGTTTGCCTGCGTTCAGTATAGATAACAGTACTTATGTATCCCTCGAAGACTCGTCTCCTCTATGTCCTGCATAAGAGTAATAATGATAATAATAATAAATATTAATAATAATAATAATAATAATAATAATAATAATAATAATAATAATAATAATAATAATAATAATTACTGCATCTCGTTTGCTTCGCTATATAAATATCCCCAGCACCTTTTGTTCGCCTGCGTTCAGTATATAGATAACAGTATGTACTCCCATGCGCCTCGAAAATATCAAGACTCATTACTTATATAAGGACAGGCAGGTAGCTGAACGTGTGGCCAAGAGACAACTGCGTTTTACTTACGCAAACTCACAAAACAACAACAATGAACTTCATTATCTAGACGCCTACGCTGACTGGGAGGATGAGGTAAGTCAGCATTTGGCCAGGAAACAACTATGTCTTACTAGAATTTTTTATTTTTTGTTTAACGAACCTTACTTGTACGTACGGCCAAAACATGTGGCCCCCTCGACCTCTCTTTGGCGGTATTTTTGGGTGTCGTCTCCGCTATGTATATGCCCTGGCGAACCTGTGATGGTGGTGCCTAACTATAGACACACTGCAGAGGCTGGCTAGACGCTGCTATCAATAACACACCCGTTTCCCTAGTGTGGCCAGCGCGATTTGTCATTTAAAGGGAACTTGGTGGCGGAGGAAGACGCTGTGGCTCGGCAGGGGTCGCCGTTTGGTTATGGTAGGGTGTTAAATGTGGTGGTGGCGGTGGTGGTGGTGGTGGTGGTGGTGCGCAGTCCCAGTCCCACCTCGACTTACTCCGCCGCGATCTATTTGTGTATTGATTGTTATCCATAAAGGGGATCTCTCTCTCTCTCTCTCTCTCTCTCTCTCTCTCTCTCTCTCTCTCTCTCTCTCTCTGTGTGTGTGTATGTGTGTGTGTGTGTGTGCTTATTGTATTTCATCTTCATTACAAGCGACTTCACCTTATTTATTTATTTACTTTTGGAGCCGCAGACACAGATGTAGATTTGAGCTGTATCCTTTGCCACAGCAGCTCTAAGGGACTTGTATCCTTTGCCTAGTTGTCTAGCTCTTTCCTTTTCTTCTCTCTTCCAAATGTTGTGCTGTACTTCTTTCTTTCTTTCTTTTTTTTCCTAATTCAGTTTGTGTTAGCGAACAGAAAGTCTCCGATTGTTTTGTTTCCATCTTGTTAACTGTATAAAGAAACATTTTGTCGTTGTTCCCTCACTCACTCAAAGACAGCTGCGTATCTAGTTACCATTTCCCCGAGGACCAGAAGGATTTCTAGATATTACAACACTCTTGGCGTGTTTTTTTCGATTGCTATCACAAGCTATATTGGAAATTGTTAGGGTTTCCAAGGATATATATATATTTTAATGATTTAGTGGACGTTACTAAGGTTTTTTCAGGGTTATTTTATATTATTAATGATACTTAAGAGCAAGTTATTACGTTTTCCAAGGACATTTTTTATGATTCTAATAATTTGAGTAGTTTAACGGATGCTATTACGGTTTTCAAGTTTTTTTTTTTTTTTTTCATGATTCTAATAATATGAATAGTTTAGTGGAAGTTTATCATGATTTCCAAGGATATTTTTTATGATGATTCTAATGACAGTTTAACAAGGATTCCGGGGCATCAATAGGAAGACACTTGTGAGAATCCGGCAAATCATCTGTGTGGGCTTGAAAAGACAGTTGTGTTGAGAGGGCAAAACGTTTCAGAACACAGGCCCGGGGAGTCAGTGTGCTGTTTGGCGGTGTCACGTGTCCACCGCCCTGCTTCCCACGCTTCACTCCCATACCACATTCCGCGTCATGACTGGCGAGCTAAAATAAGACAGTATGGGTCAATAAAATTATAACTATTTCGTCTCAGGTAAATGTAGTTAGTTTTTCATCTCTCCCCGTCTTACGTCTTCCTTCCGTACCTGTTATTATATCTATTCTCTATGATTACCCAGAATATCACCGTCATTGAACGTAATCATATATGTTTTTTTCACATATCTTAAAAATAGTAATAGCTGGTTTCTTTTATTGAGGTCACGTAGTCAGTCCTCACCTTTATCAAGCTTCCCACTCTCTTAACTTTTCCATTTATACCAACACATCATCACTTGCGCATCGTGTGTCATTTTCTATTGTCTCACAGTCTGACATTCCCCGGTGCCTCTTAGTTCGCCCTCCTGAACCCTGAATGCAGTGAGCCAGGTGAGTCGTAGCTCAGAATGGGCGTCTCCACGTGGACATTTCAGAGATACGCGTGCAAGAAGCTTCCACTCCCTCCCGTGTTGTGGACCGCATTCTTAAGAGTTTCGGCGGCTTGTCTCTGCTTCTTGTGTCAGGCTGTAGTGAAAGTTATTGAGTGATATTGGAGGTTACCGGGTGATAGTGGAAGTTAATGAGTGGTTGTGGAAGTTAATGGGTGATAGTGGAAGTTAATGGGTGATAGTGGGGTTACCGGGTGATTGATAGTGGAGATTACCTGATGATAGTGGAAATTACCAGGTGATAGTGGAAGTTACCAGGTGATAGCTTCTACGTAATCAGTAAAAAAAAACAAAAAAAAAACACTGATAGTCTCTTTGGCCTTCAGTCTCCATGAAGCTCAACACGTTTCCCAACACTATCCTCTGAGCTACACAACGTTGCATCACATGCCTCGTACGTTTTAAGTCTGTCTTTTAATTTAGGCTAGCCCCATTACGGCTCGCCTCTGCACAGCCTCCTCCATTGCCTCAGTCATCTCAGTCTTACCCGTTACTTTCATATCTTTTCACTACAGCCATAAACCTTCTCTTAGGTCCTCTTCTTCTCCTATCGGGTACATCCATTTCCAGCATTCCCATTGGCGCATTGAGACCTTAACTGTTGCGGTGTCATACAATGTAACTTTACTTCACTTCCTCCCCACGTACTCTTGTGTCCAAACCATCCCAGTCTCGCCTATCCTTTATCCCCCAAACCAACGCACACGTGTTTCAAATCAGTGGTCCTTGTTTCCCTTTATAGTGACCAGTCCCGTGAGCCCCGCAGGACGCACGCCAGCTGAA
Organism: Scylla paramamosain; assembly: GCF_035594125.1. Taxonomy (NCBI): domain Eukaryota; kingdom Metazoa; phylum Arthropoda; class Malacostraca; order Decapoda; family Portunidae; genus Scylla; species Scylla paramamosain. The sequence goes on from NC_087183.1 coordinate 6,988,315, forward strand.
GGGAGTCTCAAATGGCGGGGTCATTCTTCAGAAAACAGTCGTTTGTTGTAAAGGTGTAGGTTTTTAGTGAGGCGTGCCGGTATGGTAAATATCTGGCAGCGATATGATTAAGTCGGTTGGCTTGTATATTATTATGGTTAATGTTAAGTATGTGGCGTGGAGGCCATGAGAGAAGTACCGGGTTCCCAAGGGTGTATTTCCTGTTAATAACGTAGAAATCGTAGAAATCCGTGTAACTTTAAGTAGAGCTTGTAGTGGAGGTGCGGCGCACAAGCGTAAGGAATACAGTGACAGCGGGTTTGGTGCCAGTGTCAAGGGCGCCAGGTACGGTACGTTTCTACGCATCGAAGACCTGATAACGTCATGCTCTTGTGTCTCTAAATAAACGAGATTAGTATTTCCTTCAATTATATTGTGTGTGAATCAAATGAAATGGGAATCTCCTCAGCGTCTTGAGCGAAAGCAGAAAGTTAGTAGTTAGATAATGTAAAGGAAAAGATTATACGAGAGAGAGAGAGAGAGAGAGAGAGAGAGAGAGAGAGAGAGAGAGAGAGAGAGAGAGAGAGAGAGAGAGAGAGAGAGAGAGAGAGAGAGAGAGAAACAGATGACAGCGACATTTTTCTGCTGATATGAGATGCGAGTCAACTATAACAAGCCCCACACACTCCTACTACACACCCCACCACTCACTTTCCCCCCTCGTTCAAATGAAGTTAGGTGTTACTCCTTCACCACCACCACCACCACCATCACCACCACCATTGCAACACCACAGCTACCACGACTGCAGAAGATAAGCATCAGGCGTGACCCAAAAACCTCCAGCCAAGCATCTTACTGTTTTCTTCCTCCCCCTCCCCTCTCAGAATGTGCTGGCTATAGTACCAAGGTGGTGGGGGTGATAGTGGTAGTGGTAGTGGTGGTGGTGGTGGTAGTAGTAGTAGTAGTAGTAGTAGTAGTAGTAATTACGTTCTTCTGCAGATCGTTTTAAGAGTGGAATAATTTAGAATGTTTATCTCACTTTTATATATGTATCAACACTACTACTATACTACTACTACTACTACTACTACTACTACTACTACTACTACTAAATAATCTCCCCTCCCAAATACCCACCATTCCCCGCCCGCCCTTCACTCCGGCCCTTCTCTTTCCCCAATCACTCTCACAGCTGTGCACGCCGCAAGACAAAGCTTTCCTCCCGAAACCCTGCAAGCACCACGCTTTAGTTACCTGCCCTCCTTTCTGTTGTGGCGCAGGGAGAAGGGTGGGGGGTGTGCGCCTTGCTTTGTGCGACTCTCTCTCTCTCTGGTGCGAGCAGGGCGTGGGTACAGCTGCGCCACTTTTAATAAAATTACATAATTTCAGTGATGTATTTACGTAAAAGGAAGTACAAATTAGAGAAATAATCAGAATAAAGGTGACGTCAATATTATAATATCGGCCCAGAAGTCTGCTTCTTATACGCACCTTAAAGAAGCGTGGCGTAAATGTTTTAGCGTCGCTAAGCAAGTGTTACCTTCTTTAACCTTTACAGCAGTCTTACGGCAGGCACTTATACCATGTATAACTGTTTAAAGGCCCGTGGGGTGGCGACCGCGGCCTGCCGTGCTGCTTTTATCAGCGGCCAAGTACGTTATGCTTAATAGCGTTTACTGGTAATTTGAAGGAATATAAGTAGGAAATATATCATTTATTTACTTAACGAAAAACAAACTATAAAAATACAACATTGAACTCATCGCGAACGGCGAGGCGCTTGTGAAAGCCTAACGTGATTCGCGTGTCACGTGTCACCTGGGTGGCGATCCACCTGGCTGTGCGTTGTGCAAAGTGGCAGCGCTGCACCCACGCCGTCACCCACCCTGCCGTGCGTGCACCAAGAAGGTTGTGTTGCTTCCTGCTGGGGTCATGAGTGGGAGGCGCAGGACAGGGGAGGGAGCGAGAGGGGGAGAAGGAAGGAAGGTGGAGCTGACGGGCATACGAGTGGGAAAGCCGAGGAAGTTAAGAGTGTAGGGAAAGGTGAGAGGGAGAGGACGGGAGGAGAGAGCCAAGGAAGTTAGTGAGTGTAGGAAGAGGTGAGAGGAGGAGGAGGAGAGAGAGAGAGAGAGAGAGAGAGAGAGAGAGAGAGAGAGAGAGAGAGAGAGAGAGAGAGAGAGAGAGAGAGAGAGAGAGAGATGTGGTGGGGGGGAGCCACACATACAGAAAACAAGGTGGTTTGGGAAATGAAAACAGACCCACATTTGGCTGCGTCAGTGGAAGTCTTGATGACACAGATCCGCTTCATTAGTTGTCGTGAAGGAGTGTCCGGTGATTCACTGAGCTGGTGCCTCGGGGAGCTTGTTACCTGCACTGCTTTGTCAATGGATCCAGCTGCATTGATGTGGAAAGTGAGACAGGCAGGCAGACAGACGTAAGGAGAGACAGACAGACTGAGTGTTGTTGGTTTTGTACATTGGTTGTTGTTGTTGTTATTGTTGTTGTTAATATTGTTGTTGTTATTATTCGTAGTAGTTGTAGTGGTTGTAGTAGTAGTCGTAGTAGCAGTAGTAGCAGTAGTAGTAGTAGTAGTAGTAGTAGTAGTAGTAGTAGTAGTAGTAGGCCAAGGGCAACAAAATATGAAAAAAGAAGAGGGCCCTGCCAAGTGGAAGGGACTTGGGCGGTACTACTCTTACTTTCCGTTGAATGATTATTGCCTCACTCTTAAATTTACTTCTCCCTGTGTAAGTAGAGCGCGTGAGAGGTGACCGTCTCTGGCATGGAGGCACACTAAAATCTTTTCATCTCATTAACTCTTCTCTAACAGACTGTCTTGGTGCTTTCACGTACCGGCGCAGTGTTGCATCTCTTGCTCTCTCCTGCTGTGATTACCATGGTTCCCCTTCTTCTGAACTTAATATACACATGGTTCCCTCCACCACACTCCAGTCCCCACGGCCTCGCTGCACATTTTCTGCTTACTCTAATCCTAATATTTCCCACCTTACTAATGGGAGGATTAACCAGTGTTTTCACTCTTGCATCCTTTTCGCTGGCAAACTCTGGAACTCTCTTTTTGTGTTTTCTCTCCTTTCGTGCGACTTGAACTACGAGTATTTCAGAAGAGGAGTATTATCAAGACACCTGAAAAACTAATGAGTCAACTCTCTCGGTTGTTCTTCTCTTGTTTCCTTTTGGGAGCAGCTTTCTTTATCTGTGTGTGTGTGTGTGTGTGTGTGTGTGTGTGTGTGTGTGTGTGTGTGTGTGTGTTGTGTGTGTGTGTGAGACCTTGGCCAGTCTCCTTACCACATAAAAGAAAATGTATACTGCTCCACCTCGAAAAAAATCCATACTCTTTTTGTCTTTATTTCTTCCTCTACCGCAGCTGTTAGTAAGGAGTTTGTACGGTGCTTTTGGTACCTTGAAGTGTTGAGTGTGGCACTGCCTGCCCGGGCAGGGAGGGGGAAGCAGCGAGGCTAGCAACAAATCAGCTGAGTGCTAGTGAATCACATGTAGTTCTCCTCCGATAGAGTGACAGTGAATACGTTCAGATTGTTTTTTATAACTTGAAGTAATGTGGACCGGATGAAAATGGAGTTTCCCCGCCATGGCAGATACAATGACCTGGCCCGGTCGTTGTATCTGCCGCCCGGCCACATTTGAATTTCATACCACGGCTAAGCAACGCCTCAAACTGTGTATGTACATAGAACATTTTCGTCTTAGAATAAAGTGTACGTTCATCCCTGGCAATATCCGCAGAAAACTCGTGTTACACCCGTGCGTTGTTTCATTTGTCCACCGTCTCTTATGTTGTATTTATGAACTTTCTTTTTATTTTCTTTATTTTTTTACCTGTGGTTTCTTTTTTTTTGTTTATTTATTTTTCATTCACTTATTTATATTTTCTTATTGTTACCGTAACTTTTTTTTTTTTTTGTGTCATTGGATCTTCCTTGTGTAATGTTCTTCTGTCTTCTCTATCTTCCGTCTCGTGTTTTGTATTTATTTATTTATCTTCTTTTATAGTTCTTTATATTTGGCATTGATTTTATTTTTTTTTTTGTTTGGTAATCGCCATTTGTACTTTTCTTTCGTACATTAAACGAATATGATCTCTCGTCTTCCTCCTCCCCCCTCCTGTTTTCACTCTCTAACTTTCCTTTTGATATTTTTTTCGTTTATTTTTCTCTTCTTTCTCCTTTTACATTTTTCAGTAATGTCATTTCCTTTTCCTTTTGTATGTTCTTCCTTCTTTCTTCCGTCTCGCATCTTCAATCTTTCTCTTTTCTTTTCTTTTCTTCTTTTCTTTTTGGCATTTTTTCAGTCACGTTAATTTCTTTTCTGTTATATTTTACTTTTCTTCTTTACTGTGCCTCGTATCTTTTTCTCTTTCACTTTCTCTCCTTTTTTTTTTTGGTGGGGAGGGGAATAGGAGGGCATATTTCAGTCACATTTCTTCTGTTATATATCCTTCCTTGTTTGCTAGCTCGTATTTCCAGTCTCTCTCTCTCTCTCTCTCTCTCTCTCTCTCTCTCTCTCTCTCTCTCTCTCTCTCTCTCTCTCTCTCTCTTTGTTCTTCTGTATGTAGGCATATATTTAACCCTCCTCACTGCTGGGGAGTTCAGAATAACTCAGCAGGGCATTCCTGGCTGTGTGTCGCCACCTGCTGGGCTCATAGGCGTAGGAAGAGGAGGAGGGAGGAACAATAGGAATTTATTTGGATGGTCTTTTATGTATTTAATTTGATTTTATTGTGTTTTATTTACTTATTATCATTATTTTTCCTATAAAGTCTAACGTTCCCCTTATCGCCAGTCTTCAGAAATTGTGTTCCCCTCATTTTGTTTACTCGAATCACACACCACCCGGGCCAGCGCCGCTCACTCCCCTCGTTCCGTTTTCTCTGGCGATATAGTAACAAGCTTGTGGATTCTGAGAACTTGCTGTTATGCTGTGGTGCTCTGTATTTGTCTCTCTGTCTAAACGAAAAACGTTTTTTTTGTCCTTTTACACACACACACACACACACACACACACACTTATATATAGCGTGCGTATATAACGTCTACATTTGTTCCACGTCTACATTTGTTGCCTCTTTCAGCTTTCCGTATTTTCTAATGTCCCCACGTGCCTGTCTTCTCAGTGTGAAAACAGCTGCGCTACAAGTATTGCCCTGCACCACGACACATGCACTGCTAAAAAATGAGGTTATTTGTTTTATTTATTTATTTTTTTTCGCGAGCTTATGATAGAAAGGAATAAATGTTACAGGGCTATTTATTATGTATGTGTGTGTGTGTGTGTGTGTGTGTGTGTGTGTGTGTGTGTGTGTGTGTGTGTGTGTGTGTGTGTGTGTGTGTGTGTGTGTGTGTGTGTGTGTGTGTAGGAAGCGGGAGGGGGGATTGGCGCCGGCAACGACTCTAGAATCTCATGCCAGTATCACCCAAACACTACTTCTGCTACCACGACCACTGTATACTACTACAGTACTGCCATCGCCACTGAACACCAATCACTGCGTCGCTCCCGCCACGCACACCTGTCCCTGCAAGCCTCATTATAGCAGGTAAGTGCGTGGCAGGACGTGAGGCGAGAAAATATTCCATTCTAAGGATTAAAGCTTTCCTCTCATGAAAAAGAAAAATACTTGACAAAAATGCGTCTTTCTGTTTGTACCACTTTTCTCAACTTATCTGTTTCTGTTGTGTTTTTCTACCGTTTATAACACAGCAAAGTCAGGTCTCCTAAATATTGAAAGATGACTGAAAAAAATGTTCCTGAGTTGTGCTGCTTACACCCATAGAGGTAAATATAAGTGACGATCAAGACACGAAGTGAAGGGACGGGGGTGGTGGTGGTGGTGGTGGTGATACTGACAATAGTGCTATGGCTGTGGCGTAGCCTCCCAAGCACACACTGGCGTAGCTTGCGTTTTCCAATACGAAGGATGACACAAGCTGTTATACATCAAAACAGTATAATTTACATGTATAGTTGCATTACCACAGGTTTTTGTGTTTCTGAAGGCAATTTTCTCTTTCGTGCTTCCGTAGTCTTGTTCACCCTCGAGCAAATAATGGCAGAGTGACACGTGTTACTTCAGACCTATTCACTCTCACTCACTGCTCGCCGAGTGTATTTTTCTCGTCTCTGACACTGTGATCTGATGAAGTAGTTAGTTCCTGACAGGCTTTACATTCTGTCAGAGCACGTCAGGCTGTGCCCTCATTGGGGAAAGTGTGTCGGCGTGGCTGTGGCGCTGCCCACGCCGCTAGGTGATCAGATTGGGAAGGTCACGTTGTTTCCCAGCCAGCCACGGAGGACACAGGTTGCCTGCTGGTTTGCCCATCAAGGCTACAAAAATATTTCAAGTGCTGCGAGTCTAATGCCTGCCTTTTTAAACGTCGTATTATTAATTATGAAGCATCAAACCCATCGATCGTATTTGGTTTTACTAACCCCACGGTCGCGTTCGTTAAACACTGAATACAAGCCCCAACGTCGGATTAGTAAATACTAAGCTTTCCGCATAGGTTGGCAGCTCTGGTTCCCTCAGCGACGAGGAAAAATTGCTGAATTTTGTTATTTCTCATTTATTAGATCGACTTTAGCATTTTTTTTCTATCTGTAGCGAGAGAAAGAGTTGATCTATCCATACTTGCCTTCAGAATCATCAGACGCTCAAAGGCGATCACGCCCTTCCCTGTTGGTGTCTCTCCAGAATATACTTCAGAGTTTTATTAGATAATTTTACTGATCTTGAGGAGAAATCATTGTAGCAAGAGAGTGCAGGAGGCCACCGGGTCATTGCACTGTGTGTCATTGTGCCGCAGAGTGAAAATACGAATAACATCAACATATCATTATACCAATATTTGCAGAAAAAATGGATCACACATATTGTGTAAATAGGTGTTATATAATTTCCAGCGCAATAATTTGTCATGCTGACTTATGTGAGTATTGATCTGAATATCAAAGTATACAGTAAATATTAGGCATGGGTGGTGTGTGTGTGTGTGTGTGTGTGTGTGTGTGTGTGTGTGTGTGTGTGTGTGTGTGTGTGTGTGTGTGTCGGTGTGTGTGTGTGTGTGTGCTCATTTATCATTATTATTATTATTATTATTATTATTATTATTATTATTATTATTATTATTATTATTATTATTATTATCATCATCATCATCATCATCATCATCATCATCATCATCATCATCATCATCATCATCATCATTATCATCATCATCTATCTTATTCTGTACGGCAGAGAGTCAAAGATGGTTAGTGAACAGAAAGACGTAATTTCATGCCTGTGAACTGATATACATATAACCACTCTCTCTCTCTCTCTCTCTCTCTCTCTCTCTCTCTCTCTCTCTCTCTCTCTCTCTCTCTCTCTCTCTCTCTCTCTCTCTCTCTCTCTCTCTCTCTCTCTCTCCCCCCCCCTTGTGGCATGAGGAACCAGCAGCGTCCCTCCCGTCAAGGGCCGACTATGGATGTCACGACTGCAATTTTCTCATAAACCAGAGGACGAAATTCATATGATAGGAAATCCTGGTTATCATTGCGAGGATCCCTTTTTGCGCCCGCGTCCAGAGAGAGAGAGAGAGAGAGAGAGAGAGAGAGAGAGAGAGAGAGAGACAGAGAGAGAATTACAGTCCTCGAGAAGGCAAGTTTTATTGTCACTTTCATTGTCTAGTGTTTGCTCTCAGTGTTATATCCTCTGATCCGGTGGTAATGTTCTTGGTTGCCGAGTTATTCTTAGCAGATCAGAGGACCTGAGGCGGAGGGGAACGCGGAAAGGAGTGCGTGAGGCAGGTCGTGACTACGTACTGCTGTGGTGTCTCCGGCAAGCACCGCGCCACTTCACGGACGCCTTTACTCTGGGAGAACTCATCGTGCCGTTGGACTATTCATAAAATATAAGTGTACGAGGTCATACTAATACCGATACTAATAGTGGTGGTGAAAAAGATACATGTATACGAAAAGCAAGGACAATTTTATCTTGTTCAACTTTTTTTTTTTTCTTGAACTTGAAAAAAATGACATATTTATATATCATATTAATCTGCGTATTAGGTGCACCTCTAAATAAGACGCACCCCTATTTTACAAGGATGGTTTGTGGGAAAAAAATAAAACACACAAAAACGGAGCCCGATTTGATCGAACGAGCGATGAGCGGGGATATATTGTATACAGTATAAGACAGAAATACGTGTACCTTCAGGATCTTAAAAGAAAAAAAAATAGTGATGAACCAAACATACTTACTGTCTATCCCCCCCCATTAAAAAAAAAAAAAAAAAAGAACATACATACAAAACAGCGTTGAGGCAAAGATAAAAAAAAATTGCCTTTGCGACCTTTTCTCCATAATGTTGAGTCTAACATAGATACAAGACAGGGATAAATTTCGCTTTACAACCTCTTCTTTTCTCTGATCTGTAGCGCCAGCTGGCAACTGAGCTGCGCCTACTCTATAAAATTTAGATGGTCTCTTGCATACTGGGGAGGCTTAGTAATAGTTTGTAGTTGCTGAGGCAAGATTTCTTGAGGTTCATGCCGCCCCCAAAAGCTGCCTGATCCAATCGTCACTGAGGAAAGGTTTGAGAGGAAGCATGTGGGAAATCTTCGGCCACACGGCGATGTTTGAAAAATTTCCACCTTCCTGCTTGATTCGATCACGGATCACTTATACCACCACGTCACAACGCTGACCGCTAGGCCATCGCCTCATCTGTGGAGTTACGCTCTTAGGTGAGTCAAACCTTTCTGACTTTTAATAGGTCAGACGGGTACAAGACAGGGTTGCGTTCACCTTCGCGACTGTTTTTCTTTCCAAGTAAAGATAGTAAACATGTGCATTTGCTTTTACTTTTTTGTCATGTATGAAAAAAAGCAAACAGACCATCTCTCTGTCCAGCAAAGTACTGATAGTCAGACACAAGATGAACCACATTTCATTTTATTCCGTGATGGATCGAGGTGCTGTTTGTCTTGCATCTCAGTGCTTGCCTGCAAAGAAATATTATTATTGCCCAGGAGAAAAGATATGTGACCCAAGCGAGAATTACATAGTGTGGCTGTATAAGAATGACTGCTGATGATCAAAACAGAAGAGTCTTATCGCATAGAAAACGACGACTTTTTACTTTTTTTTTTTAATTATTGTTGCCTGCAGATCAAGTGAAAAGAAAAAGTTAATGTGAAAATTATCAAAACATACTAGGTCAGATTATAATTTGACCCATTATATTTTCCCCTATGATATTTTTGCGTAGTGTGAATGTCCTATTTGGTTCACACATGCAGCACACGTGACATGCATGACTGTGCTGTTAAACGTCTCGGCTACTTTTAACAAGCTGTTATAGATGTTACTGTGATTTTCAATGTCTGTATGATGCTAGTGGCAGTTTAGCAAGAATTCTGCATTATCAGTGGGGAAAATTACCCATAGCACCTGACAAATCATCTCTTTTGCCTTTGTAAATAGCCTTGATGGGATAATATTTAAGGAAACGAGCCATAAACCTATCAGTTTGTAGTGTTCACATACTTTGCCTATATTGTTAAACGCTTCACCGCTTTGTCTCGACTCGACTCGACTCCTGTATGGTCCTGGTGGTAGTTTAACTCTTTCGCTACGGTATGGAACAATTCACAACACTAAAGACAATGTTTAAAATCTTTTGGAGCATGTACAAGGAAGAAAGGGGGATGTCTAGCTAGTAGTATGCCCAGAGGTGGCTTTAGAAAAAGAAATAAATCCTTTAGAGTAGTTTGTGATTAAGGAAATATGTCAGAAAGGAGTGGAAGGGTTAACGAGGATTCTGCAAAAATTAGTGGTAAAAAAAAAAAAAAACATCCAAAAAAAACCTATCATGTGCTACCTTTTAGAACATTCCTGACGGGAAATTATTTAAGGAACTGAGCTGTAAATCCATCTGTGCGTTGTGTACCAATTTGCATTCAGGGGAGAAGTCTGCTATGTGGAGGAGAATAATGCATAAGGTCAGTATCACAACCTTGCCAACAACACTACTTAAGTCCCCGTGGCTGTTCGCTTCTTGCCCTGATTGCTTTCTGCTTTGCATCGTGCAGTGTAAGTCATTTGCTCGTTGTTACTGCAATAATAGCTCCATTTGTTTATTATTTCTTTATTTATTTTATTTTATTTTATCTATTTATCTATTCATTTATTTATTTTATTTTTATTTATTTATTTATTTTTTTGTGCTGATGAAATATAATGGCGACTTTGATTCTTACTAAGTTAGGAACACACACACACACACACACACACACACACACACACACACACACCCACACACACACACACACATTATCGTTATTTATTTCTGCCTTTATTTAACTTGTCAGGTGTTCGTTTATTTTTAGCGCGCGCGCGCGCGCGCTTGTGTGTGTGTGTGTGTGTGTGTGTGTGTGTGTGTGTGTGTGTGTGTGTGTGTGTGTGTGTGTGTGTGTGTGTGTGTGTGTGTTTAATTGCTAATTGTTTTGGCACAAGTAGATCTGCAATGTGACTCTCTCTCTCTCTCTCTCTCTCTCTCTCTCTCTCTCTCTCTCTCTCTCTCTCTCTCTCTCTCTCTCTCTCTCTCTCTCTCTCTCTCTCTCTCTCTCTCTCCTCCCTGGTGAATAATAGATCTCATCACTTATTTATTTATTTTATTTGTTGTCATTATTTTTCGTTTCCTAAGTAACTTAAAAAGACAACTTTGTACCAACGAATCATGGACAGAATGACGCTGTCTCGCCGCTTCTTAATGAATGGTACACTTATATATGCTTTCCTAGAACTGATGCGCTGACAGTAATAGTGAAATAAAGTGTTAATGTAACTTATATGAGTCTCTCGTGGATCAACCTTTAAATAACAACACAAAAAGGACTTCATTTCTAGTGATGTGTATGTAAATGATTGGAGTTAGGGTATTTTATCCTTTCTGAGATCCTTTTATTCTCATCACGATCTCCTCCTCTTCACCTCAAGTAGAACATCACCACATATAGTAACAAATAATTTGGGTGGTGGGCTGAACAGAATACAATAGTTACCCTTTGATAAAACCGAAGAAAACGAAGGTGATATTGAGTGACATTTGGTAATAGAGAACGATATTTTTGCAGCGTGAACTCTTATATTCTACCATCTTACCACCGTATCTGTAGGTAAGTGTGCGTCGCCTCTGGGTTGTATGTCATTATAATACAGTGTCTTAGCACTGCATTCCTTCTCAAATAAATCCAGCTTCTAAACATCACACTAAAATTAATGAAGGCTTTTTTTTTTTTATCTTGATCTTGATGATGGAAGTGTCTCAGGATTGCTCCTAAGCCAATCCTTTAGAACAACTCTTGTAGTGATAAACAAACGAAGCATTTGGCATGGCTTCATTTGGCATGACTACATGTGGTTACTGCTGGCTATACGTGGGACTGCAGCACAAATAAAGTTACACTGTAAGAAGTAAGTGTCATCATCATTATCATCATCATCATCTTCACTGATGTTTTATAACTATTGACATCATCCATGAACTGATCACCATCCAAACTCTGATATGGAATATGTTACATTGTTTCGCTGGTGATGTTGCACGGAATATGACTGATGTGAAATATTCATGCCAAAAATATTTGAAGGAGTCCGGGCAATATATTGCAATGAAATGCCATCGACAAGCACGAGAGATACATTTCCATATAATAATAATAATAATAATAATAATAATAATGATAATAATAATAATAATAATAATAATAATAAACGGTTTATTCTTTAGGCAGTTAACACAGTACGTGGCCGTGAACTGTATCTGTAATGTCGAATGAAAACGTTACTACCATTTTGATATCAGTGTAAAAGCTGGTGCGACGCTCGTTGTTTCACGTCGATGGCCCCAAACCATCTTACTTTGCAAAAGTAAAACTACACGCACTGAGAAACTTCAACTATTCCATCACTTCATTACTTTTGTTGTCAGTGGCATCTTTCAAGTTTTTCCTTGCAATCTGCACCGTGTCATTGCATTAATAACCATATTCTGAAACACTTCTGCCCGCACTTCGACTACTTTCAAGAGCCTCTAGTTGAAGTTACGCTGGTTATTAATTTTTTTTCTACGGTTCTAGTAAAAGATTAATAAGATTTCTACGTTACTAACAGTAGAAACACCGGAGAACCAGGCTAATTACCTCAGTGGCTTTTGAAAACAGAGCAAAGCCTTTCTGAATACGGACCTAAGTAAGTAAGTGAACAGTAGCCATGCCAACAAGTGATCCAGTAATAAACAACTCGTGGTGATGAATACGTCTTAGTGACAATTTCTGAACAAACTTCTGAACATTATGACAATACCACAACATTTCGCCCCTGCAGATCTATGATGGTACGGTACGCTCAAGTAGAGCAGGGGGCGCCATTCCCCGACACACCTGAGGACCCGCCGCACATCACGGACCTGAAGCAGAAGAGACAGTCGAAGATGGAGGAGATGGAACAGGACCCCATACTGACTTGTCTCTACAGGATGAGATTCGGAGCCTCCCAGGTAAGTCACGTCTAGGTCACCTCTCCACTGTCTATCCCTCCTTGTTCTTTGTTACATGTTGTTGTTGGTTAGATTAGCTTAGTTTAGGCTGGGTTAAATTGTGCTAGATTATATTGCATTAGTAGGTAGTTAGGTAATAATTATCAAGCTAAGTCAGTTTAGTTTATGTTACATTAGCTTAGAATAGGTTAGGTTACAAATGAGGAGTTTAATAGATCAAGTTAGGTTAGGTTAAAGATAAAGAGTAAGATAGATCAGGTTAGTTTAGGTTAGGTTACAAATGAAGGGTATGATAGACCGGGTTAGGTTATGTTAAGTTACAAATGAAGAGTATGATAGATGAAGCTACCCTCCCTCGTAAGAGTACCCATTCTACTAACGCCTCCCTCCTTTCTTCCTTCCGTCCTTTCCGCGCCTCCTCTAGCTGTACGTGTATGCCCTGGCCTGGGTTGCCGTCATTATCTGTGCCCCCGTCTACGTCGACTACAACTTCCTCGTCCGCCAGGTGCCAGCTCGGTGAGTACTGTACCTAGCATGCCTCACGTCCATTTCCCCCACAGAGTCGTTTTAAAATGTGTCATCCTCGTCTAATGTTAGCAAGGATGAGGATCAGAAGACTACAAAAATCGGCAAACTCGTAACATGAATTAGCTCCTTTTTAGTCTTCTTCGTTTTCTTATTTGTAGCTCCTTTTTAGTCTTCTTCGTTTTCTTATTTGGGTGAACATCAGCGGACTACAAAAGGTTACAACAATGTGACACACTCGTCGTAACATGAATTAGGCCTTCTTTGTTATTGTTTGTTTTCTTTTTAAGGAGGAACAATATTAGCATTTTTTTCTCTCTCTCTCTTCAATTTCTTCTCCTCCTTCTCCTTCTTCTCCTCCTTCTCCTTTTCTCCTCCTTCTTCTTCTTTTACTATTACTACTAGCGAATGGTGTTCATTATACAACCACGGAAAGAAAAAAGTAAGAACAAAAGAGAAATACAATAAAAGATTAACGTTTTGTGTGTGATATAAGATTTATCACCAAACTAGACTCCTCCATCCACACTGTTTCCTTCCACACAAGTATAAAGCAAAACCTGGAAACTTTTCATCCCATCCAATTATAACCCAGTCATTAGTAATCACTCCCAAACCTCCTGCAATCACCTGCCAGTTAGTCATGATAGAGTAAGACTTTCATGCGTTGGGAGAGTAACTAGGTGATTTATAACGCAGAGCATCATTCCAGCCTTTATTAATTTCCCTAATGACGTACGTAGTATAATGAAATCGATGCCGTGGTGCTGATTGGGTCATTGAATATATACCTGGTGCTTTGATGTCTGCTCGGTGCTGGAGATGGAGTAATATAAGCTGTGTGTGTGTGTGTGTGTGTGTGCGTGTGTGTACGAGAATACCTGTGATTTTTCCTTTGTTTTATTATTCTCATTACCTCGAGTGGGTTATCACGAAACTCGCTATCAGGCGTGGCCACTTGACACACGACTGTGATCACCATGATTGCTGCCCACGTGTGTGAGAAAGTTTGATAGTTCAGACGCCTTGCTGCTTCATATCTTTTATTTATTTATTTTTTATTGTTCCCTGTCCCCCTCTCTCTCTCTCTCTCTCTCTCTCTCTCTCTCTCTCTCTCTCTCTCTCTCTCTCTCGTTCTTCTTGTTCTTGTTCTTCTTGTTCTTGTTCTTCTTTCTTTCTCTCTTTCTTTCTTTCTTTCTTTCTTTCTTTCTTACTCTCTTGGTGGCTATGCTGTAGTTATACTTTCATGGATTTATGTTTAAACCCTCTATTTATTTATTTTGTTTATATGTTTGTTTGTTTGTTTCTTCTTCTTCTTCTTCTTCTTCTTCTTCTTCTTCTTCTGTTCCCCTGAGGATGACGAAGGAAGAATACACGTCTCCCGGCCCGACGGTGGTGTCGCCGCGTCACGTCACGTAGGCCTACACGAATTATTGTCAATCTGTTCACTGAATTTCGCTCCTCATCCACCATTGAGGCAACCCTTCACCCTCACTTACTTCTAATATCAACAAGACAGAGAGAGGTTTACCACTTCATGTCGACAGCGATATAAATAGAAAATATTTCCTTGGCTCTGTCGAAACCTTTGATCCGGAAATTCTTTGGTTTAATTTTAGTCGAGAGCTGCGTTTAGTTGTTCACAACACTCACGCAAACACTGAAAGATATACTGCGATTATTCGGGGAAATCCGAAGCAAGGGAAATGAAATTTGTTATTAAGAAAGTAAATATGAAAGTTGAGCTTACTAATTTCAAGACAATAACTATTTATTTTTGGATGAAATGTGATGTTTTTGGTCAAATAAGGAGATCAGCAGTTAAATTAAAGAAATAAATCAATATAAACCTAACTTTGGTTGACCTGCCCTTCAAATGAAAACAGTTTATTGAACATGAAAGTGACAAACCTTTATAGCTTCATTATGACTTCATAATTGGAGAAGCTCAGCCAGTGAGGACGGACAATTTCTCTAATCTTGTATGATTCTTCTTATATAATCATCATGATTAACTTATTTATTGTTTTTCTTTATTTATTAAATAAATATATATAAATACGAATAGATGAATGTGTGTATGGCATGTCACCGGTGGACATGTGGTGGTGTGTGGGGCTGCGGCCAGGAGCCTGTGCTGCGCTGGTCCCCGCCCTCTGTCACGCTGGTGATGGGAACTGATCCATCAGTCTGCGTGTGTCACTGAGGGAAACCATTGTAATTATGAACAACAGTTTTAAACAATTCTCTCATCACACGCTGCCCCGCCAGACTGCCACCTTCTCTCAGCACACGCCGCCGTGTCAGACACCAAAGCTCGGCGACGCAGGCCGGTGTTACAGGTGACCTCGCTTCGCCGCAGGTTTCCAAGGATTTTGACCCCTTGCCCCTCCCAGAGTCAGAGCAGTGAGGCGCGACACTGGGTGGGCCGCGGCGACTCCTCGGACTTGTTGGTTGCCTTTGATTTCCTTGTATTCCTTGCGTGGCTCGTCAGGGCAGGCGAATCCTTTCTGGCAACACTGGTGTAAAGGGTGAAGCGAGTGACGGGGTTGACATAGCTAAGCCTTGTGAGCGGCAGCAGTTTCTCCTCAGCGTAACCACCCGTGACACCCACAGTGACTCAGGCTGACTCCCCTCCCACCATGACACATTGACTCAGCCTCACCACACGCGGGAGTTTACCTGTTTTCAAAGTCTCAGCCAGACTGTGACCTTTGTGTAGCTTCATCAGCTTTACTATTTCTCAATATTATCCATTTGTTTCCTACTGTGTGTCTTGTCCTCTTTTTTCTTTCTCTGAGATTTTTTCTTCTTCTCTTCCTCCTTCTCCTCCTTCTCCTCCTCCTCCGTTCAACAGACCTGAAAAATGTAGCTTAAAACGATGTAGAACGAAAATAACCAGAGTTACGTAATTCGTTGTCATCATTTAATTCCCATTTGTAATATTTTTTTAACCACAAATAACTGGCAGTTACTCTCCTGTTGATGATTGTAATGATGATGATGACAGTTTCAATGACTCAGTTGGACTTTACTAAGGAACACTCCTTTAAACACTCATTCTGACTATGTTATTCTCTTCTAATTAACTGTAATCAGGTGTATTTCATTTCATGTTCGCTTATGTTGGCTGCTCGTGTTAAGTGGTTTGTGTGGACCGCTGATTCCTGAGTACCATGTTTACCGTCACGACAAGAGGACTTGCATAACGGTGTGTGTGTGTGTGTGTGTGTGTGTGTGTGTGTGTGTGTGTGTGTGTGTGTGTGTTTAGTTATACAATTATAGTTTACAGGATGCGACT
Organism: Scylla paramamosain; assembly: GCF_035594125.1. Taxonomy (NCBI): domain Eukaryota; kingdom Metazoa; phylum Arthropoda; class Malacostraca; order Decapoda; family Portunidae; genus Scylla; species Scylla paramamosain. The sequence continues at coordinate 7,004,707 of NC_087183.1, forward strand.
CCTGTGATTTCTATGTATTTATTTATGTCCAGTTTTCTGCATTTGTGTGTGCATATGTGTGTGTACCCTCCTCCTCCTCCTTCTCCTCATTATAAAACAAAGCTTCTATAGAGATATCGAATTTCCACTTGTCTATTGCTTACAAAGGGTACAATTGCAGCCAGGGACGGGACGTGACAAATAACCTCTCCTGACTCTCTCCCAGACACACCCGTGGGGCGGAATAAAACATTCCACTCTCATTCATATTTTGATCTCACCCTCACGTTTGTTATTCGGTTTTGGTGGTATAGTATATTATTGTTTGTAATGGCTCAGATTTCGTGTGTACTCATATCTCTCTCTCTCTCTCTCTCTCTGAACAGCACACTTATTCATGTATTCATTTGGCGCCTGAGCTCCCATTCTTCTTGTTCTTCCGAAAGGTCAATGTTAGTCTCCTTTTAGTCTTGTTTTTCTCCTCGGTCATTTAAAGAGGTTGCGTTAATGTCCCCTCGCGTCTTCTTACTTTTGTTGTTGTTTTGAAGAGGGATTTCGGTCACGTGTTTTGGGAATACGTTTCAAGGATTTTTGGATGTTGAATTACCGGCTTTAAGTGATTTAGGGGATATAACAATGATGAAATGAGAAGAGGATGGAAGTAACAGAAATGAGGATGTTGCGCTGGGTGTGTGGGGTGACGAGAGAGGACAGAATCAGCAATACAAGGATCAGAGCAACAGTGAAGTTGGGAGAGATTTCGAAGAAGACACAGGAAGCAAGGCATAGATGGCACAGGCACGTAATGAGAAGGGATGGAGCAAGTGATGAGAGGAGAGCCGTGGATATGGAAGTGCAAGCAAGGGAGGAGGAGGAGAGGCAGATCCAAGATTAGATGGAAAGATTGCATACAAGAAATCATGAGAGAGAATGGACTAGACTACGATAAAGCAGGTGACAGAGAAAACTGGAGGCGGCTCCCCAGAAACAGCGACCCCGTAAAGAGATGGGCTAATAAGCTGACGACGAAGAAGACTAAAACAAAACCCTCAGAATCAGTTAGATTTCAAAGATAGCTAGAAAGGAATTGGGTCTCAAAAAGAGTTGTAGATGACTGGAACGAACTCAGCAATGAAGTTGTTAGTGCCGAGTCATTAGGAAGCTTTAAATGATTAGACAAATTTGTGGATAAGGATGATAAATGAAAATAGTATGTTTCATGTAGGGACTGCTACGTGTAGGCCTGATGGCTTCCTGCAGTTTCCCTTACTTTCTCATATTATATTCTTCTGTAAAAAGGACGTATAACACCGGTCTGGATTTGTTAAGGATCCACTCAGGACACTACAAAAAGGGATTCGCTGGGTATACGGGTCTGTGTTTTGATTCGCTTTGTTCTCTTATTAGGACTGCTTTGAAGGGCCGCAGGGATGATCAGCCGAGTTCTTTTGTGTGTTTTGAGAGACAATAGAGATGATTAGTTGGCTTCTCTTGTGTGTTTTTAATGGCCGGAGAGATGATTAGCTGGGTTCTCTTGTTTTTTTTTAAGGTCACTGAGATAATAAGTCGGGTTCTCGTGTGTTTTTCTCATTGATAACGAAGATCTCTAGTCAACTTATCACTGTATCAGGAGGATAACCTTGAACATTCCAATGACCTCCATTGCACCTGAGCTGTTTGGAAGGAGTCGAGATGAGGCGCCTAAACTTTTCATAATGCGGACCGCAGACTTTTCCTACTTGACAGGGAGGCTGACTCACACACTGAAGGTCAACCTGCCTGGTGAGGTGGGGGTGTAGGGGGGAAGGGCGTAAGCTGGTGTGGTGCTGTGGGAAATCCCCTTTTCACTCAAAATTTGTGTAATAATAATATTTGCGTGTGTCAGCTGTGTGAAGTAGGAAAGAAGTGGAGACGGTTTTGTTATTTTTGAAAGTGGTGTAATTGCTATTGTTCTTAGTATATCATTAATGTTGTTAGTATTATCATCATAAGCATCTTGCTACTACTACTACTACTACTACTACTACTACTACTAATAATAATAATAATAATAACAATAATAATAATCGTCATTATCATCATCACCATCATCATCATCATAACCAGGTAATAGGTGCTTTAAGCTGCGGAGTAACTTAAAGGACCTTCCCCCAGCGGCTGGAGGTCTGTCAGCACACGCCACGCAGTGTCGCGCCGCCGGGATGGTTGCGGCGAGTGACGTTGCTATAAATTACTCTGTGTTTTCAATATCTGGAGGTTTATCTGCATTCTGATCACACCAGCGTGTTTGCGAGAGTTTTTCCTGCTTGATTTAATAACATATTTCAGCATTCAGCGATTAACTGTTGAAAATAGCAAGCATAAGTGAAACATGTCAAACATTTTTTATAACATCTTCACAGTTCAAGTTGTCGTAATACCATTTTCTTTTTTATTTTTCAAGTTTTTACAATACATCTTGATTCTACAGTCACTGCTGAGTCTGAGGGTGGCAAGCAAAACTGGCTACCTCGTATATGAAGTGAGTTATGGCATATAATTCGCTCATTTTGCGCGCTTCAGCCCGAGCTGTAGTGATGAGGCGATGGTGGCGCGAATTGCAACGTAGAAACCTTCCTTCACATGTCGATGAGTCGAAATATGCAAAATGCGGGAAAAACGGTGTGTCTGATGAAGAAATAAGATAAGAAAGATCCGCCGTCAAAAGTTGCTGACAAGAGAGTGTTTCCGAGACTAATATCGCAATTTTTACATGCGATGGACACCAATAGGTGCCCCTGGCCAAAGCACCCTTCAGGGGCCACGCGGAGCGGTGGGCTGTAGAGATGTGCGGTAACAAAATTAGACTACTGCTGCTGCTACTACTGTTACTACTACTACTACTACTACTACTACTACTACTACTACTACTACTACTACTACTACTACTACTACTACTACTACTACTGCTGCTGCTACTACTACTGCTACTACTACTACTACTACTACTAATATTGTTTTTACTACTACTACTACTACTACTACTACTACTTTTCATTACTACTATTACTACTACCACCACCACCACCACCACCAGTCCTACACATTGTACATCCTAGTCGTGTTGTTTTATCTGTAACCTTGTGACCGCTTGTTATCTCTCAAACATATCTCAAGTCTGGGTCATGTCTTGATGCTGTCTTATCTGCCGTATCACCGCTAAGTTTGTATCAAGGCAAGGGCAAGGCTGAGTAGTTATCAAAATAAAGACACAAGGTAGTTATTCTTTTCTTTTTTCAAGGCAAGAGCAGGATAGGGTAGTTATCCATTGTTTGGCTGTTATCAGAGTGAAGAGATGACGGGCTAGTTTTCTTAGGCAGGGACAAGATAGGGTAGTTATTCATTGCCTGCTTGTTATCAGGTTAACGACGCGATGGGGCTGTTACGAATTTTCATAGTTTGGTTTTTATTCAGGCAAGGACAAGGTGGGGCAGTGTTCATTGTTTTGTTATGGTTTATCTAACGCCATTTATTCGTATTCGTCTACCTGTACTTAATTTTACTATTTTTTTCTATTTTATTACTACCTTCTTTCCTTAACTCTTTAAATATAATGTTTTCTGTATGTAACTGTTTCAATAATCTCTATTTTGTGTAGCTGCTCTGCTTTGCTTTATCTCATGTGGATGCAATCTCTCGTTTAAATGAATTTGAGTTTGTTTTATTTTAGTCACCATAAAGCTAAATGCTCCTAAATGGTTCGAGGTGTGGAGTGACTGACGCCCTTCATACGCTTCACCCAAACCCTCCGTGACACATTCACTCAGCCTCACCACACGTGGGAGTTTACCTGTTTTTCAAAGTCTCAGCCACATATATTACTTTTGTAACTCCATCACCCTTACTATTTTCAGCATCATCCATTTGTTTCCTACTGTGTCTTCTCTTTTTTCTTTCTCTGAGAAGCTGGTTTTTCTCCTCCTCCTCCTTCTTCTCCTCCCTCTCCTTTTTTCTCTCCTCCTCCTTCTTCTAACCGTCCAGACGAGTTTTAAAACGATTCAAAATGACAATAATTAGACTTACGTGCTTTGTTGTCATTTGCTTCTTATTCGTAACATTTTTGAACCGTAAATTAGTGTCATTTACTGTTTCCTGATGATGATAGTAATGATGTCGATGATGATGATGATTATACCATAAGAACACAACAACAATACAACAACAACAACAACAACCTTTGAATATCGCCCTTATGAGAGTAACAAAGAATCTCAATACGGGCCTTTCCTGTCCTTCCCTTTTAATCTCCCTCCCTCTGCCCCTTCCTCAGCGGCACCGATATAACGCGACACGTGGGGCTTAGTATTTGGCCGGTAAGTTTTGACGTAACTTGCTAATTGTAATGTTCACCTTTGTGCTCTCCGCGTGTGTGTGTGTGTGTGTGTGTGTGTGTGTGTGTGTGTGTGTGTGTGTGTGGAGGAAAATGCCATTATTGTGGAAGTATTTGAAGGAAACGAGTTTAGAAGTTAAGTAAGGAAGAGAAAAAAAACACACGTTTGTTATTTTCACGTATGGGATCACGCTCTGAAATTCTACACACTTTCTGTTATGTTGCTTTTATTCATACGTTACCTATTTATTTATCTATTTATTTATTTATTTATTTATTTATTTACACCAGTGAATTACAAACCATGAACTGAAATGAAGTCAAGAAAATTGTCTTCAATCTTCACGTCTCGAAAGACGAAAAAGACAATCGGAGGCTAAATGATCTATGTTGGAACTGGCAAAAAGAAAAAAATAAAATAAATAAAAATAAATAAATAAAATGAAAATAAATAAATAGATAAATAAATAAATAAATAAATAAATAAAATAAAATAAAATTACTTCAGTTCAAATCGTCTTTTTCTGAACAATTTCAGCACTACTGCCTTGCGTGGGAACTTTTGCCTAAGTGAACACTAATGTAGCCACGAAAGTATGTTAATGAGAAGGGAGGAGGAGAAGAAAACAACAATAACACGATGATAATGTCGATGAAGAAAAAGAAAAAAAATAAATAAATACTCGAGTGAATAAAAGAAAATTAGAGCATCCCAAGTGAACAAAAGTTAAGAGAGAGAGAGAGAGAGAGAGAGAGAGAGAGAGAGAGAGAGAGAGAGAGAGAGAGAGAGAGAGAGAGAGAGAGCGAACATAATGAACGAATATTTGTAATGCATAAAAGGTTGCAGAGAGAAAGTAAGGAGAAAGCAGGAGGTGAAGCAGCCTGCACAAGTCAGCTCCTCAGCATCCCACATACAAGAAACAAGAAAATAATAAAAAAAATGGAAATTCTTAAAAAAAAAAGGAAAACAAAAAAGAAAAAAAAATGAGAAACAGATAACTCTGTCAACAGGAAATCAGAAGAAAACGAAAGGAACAGAAATAATAAATAACAAATAACAAAGAAAACAAAAAAAATATCAACAAGAAATCAAAAGAAAACGAAAGAAACAAACAAACAAAATATATAAGAAAGAAAAGAAACATATACTTATTGTTTATTAGAATCCAAGGAGACTTAGATGCAAAGATAAGTAAGACTTGAATGCTAGTGGTGGTGAGGGGAAGTCCCGTCCTTGAGTCACCCCCCCCTGTGTTGCTTGACTTCCTTCCCTCCAAAACCCCACGCCCCACATCCTGCAGTACTAGGCTTGCTTGGTAATGAGGTGCTGCCGCCGCGGTGACTTCCCCCTGGGATACTTTTAGGTGACGTCATTCAGAGAGAGAGAGAGAGAGAGAGAGAGAGAGAGAGAGAGAGAGAGAGTTTCATTTAACGATATGACGAGATGCCGGTGGTGTTGGTGATGTTGGTAGTGATGATGGTGATGATGATGAACGATAATGAATATGTATTTACTTCACCTGGGCCCGTATACATGAAAACTCCTAAAAGACTTAAATTTACTCCCAACTAAAGATAAATGCTAAAAGCTTTCCGTCAGGATAAATGGATGACATACTAGTTTCAGCTTAGTGCAAAATGATTTTCAGAATCAAGCAGCTGTGGGCAGGATTGAGTTAGACTGAAGGCAATTAGCTTTATTAAATTCCACTAGCTCCTTACAAGCAGCTGAGAGATGACTTGCTTAGTTAAGTTGGGTTGAATTCCGAAGGATTTGTTAAATTGTACTTACTCTCAGCAAGGGACCATGGTATGTCTGGATGAGGTTATTAAGTTGAATTCCGAAAAATAAGTTAGATTCCAGTTACTTGGACTGTTTGGTGATGGATTAAGTTAGTGTGACACACACACACACACACAGAGAGAGAGAGAGAGAGAGAGAGAGAGAGAGAGAGAGAGAGAGAGAGAGAGAGAGAGAGAGAGAGAATAAATCTGAAGATGCCATGTAGTGCGTGAGCCTCAAGGGTTTTGGCTGATGGCTGGCTGCGCTGTACTGAAGTTATGGCCTTTATCTAATCTTGCTCCCTACAGTGTGACTCCCTAGTGCATTTCTCACTTGTTCTATCACATATAGAATGTCACCAAGGGCAGGCAGAACTCTCTCGATCAGCTGAGCATCACTATATTCTCGTAGGACGCCTCTCCTTTGCCGAAAATTGAAGTGTTGGGCTGCCATCCTGCCGGCTCAAAGTAATTGTAGGTGTTTAGGTGTACCCCTCACCACTCCTAGCCGGCAAAAGTCTTTTAGGTCTTAAAAGTGACTATGTATTAATTTTAAGGAACTTTTAGCAGTAAAAGTAAAACTGGTCACTAAAAGTAGTCTTACCCTGTTAAAAATGTCTACGCATACAGGCCCTGTTATTTTAGTTTGCTGCTAATGAGTGAGTCAGTTGCTTACTTACCCACCTGGCAATGTATCTATATATTTGTTTACCTTTACGTACCTTTACTTAGTTTTTAGGTTCACGTATTGGCGGGAAGGTTGTGAAGGCGGTGGTGGTAGTGGTGGTGGTGGTGATGGTGGTGGTGCAGTCATACCGCCACGTCAAGGCAGATGTGAAATGACGAGGAGATTACAGCAATTGAGTCTGTATACCACCTCCAGCCTCGTCCCTTTCCTCCCATTTCTCCTTTTCATCTCCTCCTCCTCCTCCTCCTCCTCCTCCTCCTTCTTGCTAGTTAGTATAGTGAAATCAAGCAGCCTTCTATGGACTTGCAGATTTGTCGGCTGTTTGCATTCCTTTGTATTCCTTTGTACTCCTCTTCCTCTTCTAAATCATTATCATTATCATTATCATCAACATCCTCATTGTGTTGTTGCTGTTTCTTATGTTTTGTCTTACGCTTCTCTCTCTCTCTCTCTCTCTCTCTCTCTCTCTCTCTCTCTCTCTCTCTCTCTCTCTCTCTCGCCCGCTTGCTCGCTCGCTCGGTCCCTCTCTCCCTCCCTCCCTCCCTCCCCCATCAACCAATCATCACCACTTGTTTTCCAGGAAGGCATCACAAACAGGTTAGGCATCCACTCGTGCCCGGTGCCTCCCCTCGGTCCTTCACACTCCATCTCTATAGGTCTAGCCAGAAAATCATGTAGGTATATTGCAACTAACTGCATTCATCATTCAGAAAGCATATAAAATGAAAGAGCTGGTTCTGTGTATATTCCTAACGTTATTTGAGTATTGAGTATAGTGAGATGATTTTCAATGTGTGATTTTCAGTTCATGATTAACTATATACTTATTTGAATGGGTGTGTAAAATGAAAAGGTGTGATTTCTCTTTTTGTTTCATTTCATTGTTAGTCGTCACAGGAAAAGCGTGTTTCTTGTGTTAACTTTTTTTTGTGTCTAGTTTTATATTCTATTCTGCAAGTTACGTTCGTAGACAATATGTTTATATATATATATATATATATATATATATATATATATATATATATATATATATATATATATATATATATATATATATATATATATATATATATATATATATATATATATATATATATATATATATATATATATATATATATATATATATATATATATATATATATATATATATATATATATATATATATATATATATAGTAATGTTATTAAGAAGAAGAGAGCAGATTTAAAGCCCTATGCTGGTCTTAGATATATGCAAAGAAAGAGGAAGAGGCAACTTTGAAGCACATTAGTGGGATAAATAGATGGATAGATAAATAGAGATAGATAGTCAGATAGATAGATAGACAGATAGATACTATGATAGCTAGATGGATATATAGACAGATTACACAGCACAGGTTCCACAATTTCCCAGCACTGTGTTGGCACTGATGGACACATAGGTTTTCCTTTAGATTATGTAACCTGAAGCGTGTTTCCCTTCATTGTCAGTAACACTTCCAATACCCTTCCCTTGGCCTGAGCGTCACTTCCGCTAGCAGTACAGATGTGGGTTTCCTGTTTACCATTGTGTCTACTTCCCATCACGTGTTGAAAGTAAAATTAACTCTAGCTGTCCAGTTCTTACGTATTTCCTTTGCTCTTTCTTAAAACTCTTACTTATATCCTTTCCTTGATCCTGTTTTCTCCTCCTTCTCTTCCTCCTCCTCCTCCTCCTCCTCCTGCCGACAATAATTAAGATTTTTTTTCCCAACTTGATGAAACTTTCAAGTATAATCTTCAAGGTATTATTATTATTATTATTATTATTATTATCATTATTATTATTATTATTATTATTATTATTATTATTATTATTAATATTATTATTATTATTATTATTATTATTATTATTATTATTATTATTATTATCATTATTATTATTATTATTATTATTATTATTATTATTATTATTATTATTAGTGGTAATAGTAGTAGTAGCAGCAGCAGCAGCAATACTAGTAGTAGTAGTAGTAGTAGTAGTAGTAGTAGTAGTAGTAGTAGTAGTAGTAGTAGTAGCAGTAATAGTAGCAGTAGTAGTACAAGTAGTAGTAGTAGTAACAGTAGTAGTAGTAGTAGTAGTAATAGTAAAGGTAAACATCCTTAACTACTCATAAATCCTCAAATACACACACACACACACACACACACACACACACACACACACACACACACACACACACCATCACGTAACCTTGCACCACCACGCTACAACAAGCAAATGCGTAGAACTTTATTTTATAGTCTTTCCCTTCCTATCTAGTTCTTTCATCGTGACTGAGTCACCCTTTACCTTCCCTTTCTCGCTATTCCCCCAGCGCGCCTCACCTGCTTCACTCACTTCACCTGCGTCCTTTAAGTCTCCCCTCGCTATGTAAATAAAGCTCAACTCACTGAATACACGACCACGCATCACTTGTGAACACTCTAAACAAACCAAGATCTGTTCCGAGTCACACAAGATAACGTGTATAGAGAATTTGTTCATCACATTATCTGAAGCATCATACACATGGCAGCTCTTGTGGCAACTTGACATGCAGCGCCGAAGTTTACTGTGCGTATACCAGCGGTGACAGGATCTCCAAGGGCTCTGCTTAGGACCGCAACAGTTCCTCTCCTGCCTCTGAGCGGTACTGAGGTAGTAAACAGCCTGGTACCTTGCGCCTCTGTAGCTTCCTTCGCTGTCTCTTTACCGCTGATTTAGTGGTGTGGTTTGCCTTTGTTTTGCCTCCCAGATATTAAGATGGTGTTCAGTCCTCGTAGTTGTAGGAGTTGTTGGTTGTGAGAGGGTTTTGGTGAGCATGCCTGCGTGTTACCTGAAGGAGAAAGTGAGCTGACCGAGGCCGTGTCTTGAAGGAATGATATGTGTTTCGAAGTGTGTGTGTGTGTGTGTGTGTGTGTGTTTTGTTTTAGTTCTCATGTGCTGTGTCTACGTATGCTTTCGTCTTGTTTCCTTTTTCTTCTTTTTTTGTTTTGTTTTGTATGTTAGACTCTCTCTCTCTCTCTCTCTCTCTCTCTCTCTCTCTCTCTCTCTCTCTCTCTCTCTCTCTCTCTCTCTCTCTCTCTCTCGCTGTGTATGTGTGTGTGTGTGTGTGTGTGTGTTTTCTACATTCATCAAAGACAATGTCACACAACTTGGCATCAACACGTCACTCTGCCCCGGTTCCGTTTCCTTGCTGTATCAAAATTGCCAATGATTATATACATATACGTGGCCGCAGAGACGTTGCATGTCAATGTGCACCGCGTCCACACCTGCGGCTTTCGTACTGAGCGTGAAAAAGTGGAACTCACAGGTGTAGACGATTTAATTGCATTGCTAAGAGAAGGCTCAGGTGTGTTCCGATAGAACTCACTTTCCGCAGGTGTCCTAGTGAGCAGCAGGGACGACCAATGTTGTGTTGTCCAGAGTGTATTTTGGCCATTGACGTGTTTTCTTTTCTTACAAGTGGAAGGATCAGTTCTCTATAGCGTGGCGTGCTTCCGTAGGTGCTGGAATGTTGTGAGTGGAAGTGGTTTGTGTGTGATGAGGTTATAAATCCAGTGTGTAATTAGAGAAGTGATTGAAGTGAGCGTGGTGATGGAGTATTGATGAGTGCTACAGAAGTTGTGATACAACATGTGTAGGTGACGACAGGGATTTGACTCAAGCACAGTTGTGAGAAACTGCTATAAGTGTGGTAAAGAAGCGACTGAAGTGTAGATGACGGTAAGGAATTAGTGTAGCTGTAGTGAAGTGTTACTATAACAGGAAGTGTGGCATGAAGTGTAGGTGACGGTAATTAAGCAAGTCTAGTTTGAAGTGTAATAATTGTGGTCCTGCTACAGTGGCAGCTAAGGAGTCTTAATAGAAATGTGACTGTTTGTGTCTGTGCGTAGGTCAGTCTCTTCATCATGCAGTTCGTTTTGGCTTGCTTGTGCCACGTGTGATGGACGTGCAGAAGTGATCCGTGAACGTTATGAGAGGCGTGCCAGTGCATCATCGAACTGTATCATATATATATATATATATATATATATATATATATATATATATATATATATATATATATATATATATATATATATATATATATATATATATATATATATATCGAGTTACCTATATATCCTGGCGTCAGTGCCTCACCAAGCCTTTCTCTCAGGTAGTGCAGCAAGACTCTCCCATAGCTTTGAACTGCGCTGCGCGTCTTGACTATCTGTGGTGGTGCTAACGTGGACATTACTCAGACCTGTTCAGTGAGTGACAATCATGACCAAGAACCTCCCGCCGTCGGAGTGTATGGACTTTGAGGGCGTGAACAATGCCCTGGGGAACTTTGGAAAGTTTCAGATATTTGTCTTCTTCCTGGCATGCTGGGGGTCGTTCATGCCGGCCATGGTGGTGGTGGCCATGAGCTTCTTGGGCCGCGCTCCCGACCACAGGTAAGGTGCCGCGTCCACGTGTAGCACTCCAGGGACAACATATTCTAACCTAACCTAACCCGGGACATATTGGTCATTTTTCTCCACAGACACTCTCTCATGGACATTCATCCCTGTAAGCATTTTTCCCTCTAGCTGTTTGCCAGTTAAGCGTTGTAATGTCGAAACATTGACAGGAATTATTAATGTTTGTGGTTTGATTGAAGTTAGGTTAGGATAGGTTAATGGTTAGATGAGCAAAGAAGGGGAATAGTTTTGTAAGCTAAAATGTTCAGGGAGGAATATTTTCCTTCTGGACAAAATTAATTGCACTGCGTTAGGTTAGGTTAGAATATAGAAGTACTGACGGGAATGCTAACAAACATGTACGTAAGCTAGGCCAGGTTAGGTAAATGAAGCGGTGGAGAGAATATCTAGGGAGGAATAAGACAAAATGGGATAAATATTCTGAGGCGAAGTGAACGAAGTGTCCTGTGTCCTGAGGTGGCAGTCCATCCCCCCCAACCCCCACACACCCCTCGCTCTACCGATTCCGTGACGCATTAGGCTCCACTGCACCTGTCCACCGTGGTGTGACGCCATGCTGGGTTCCTCTCCTCTACTCCATTTCACCGTGTCTCCACTCCATATCCTGAACCTTTACCTTATCTCCACTTCAGCGCCACACCACAATACCAGCCTCTACTGTATAGTTCCCTACACCACACCATACCACACCATGCCACACCACAGTTACCTCCATCACACCACATCACAGTTCCCTCCATCACACCACACCACAGTTCCCTCCACCATACCAGAATTCCATCTACCACACCACATTTCCACCCACCACAACACACTACACCACAGTTTCCTCCACCGCACTCCATTACGGCGCGTCACACTCCACGCCTCCACACTGTAGCGCTACGCAGCACTCTTCTCCGCTACAGCACATGACACACTCGGTTTCCCCCTAAGCCGCCAGCAGATAGGGGACGCTTCTGTGAGTAAACAAGTCATTTTCCGTCAACACGCGTCTGAATCCGTGAGAGGAGACTTGGTGCCCACAGAAATCAATGTTCATGGAAAAAAAAGTTGATGGTAGTTCTTCATGATTCTAAATGGCCTTCCCCCCCTCTCCGCCTCTCTCTCTCCCTCCCTCCCTCTCTCTCTTTGTGTGCGTGTGTGTATGTGTGTGCGTGTGTGTGTGTGTGTGTGTGTGTGTGTGTGTGTGTGTGTGTGTGTGTGTGTTTAGACTCCTTACAACATAAAAAAAAAAATATGTACAGTATATACAAATGTGCAACCATTACATGTAAATATAGTTAAAGTATTTCAAGTTCAGTAAATTTTTGAAGACTTTTTTTTTATTGTTTTCTATGTATTTGAAAGACTGTATATTAAATGACGCAAGTTTGTGTTTGACAAGGCTTATATGTGTTTTACGTGTATGAAGGAGACTGGTGAAGGGCACAAAAAGGGGAAAAAAAAAACAATTTCGCTAATTTACCGCTTCAAAGAGAGAGAGAGAGAGAGAGAGAGAGAGAGAGAGAGAGAGAGAGAGAGAGAGAGAGAGAGAGAGAGAGAGAGAAGATAATGCATAATGGAACGTAATTTGCCGCAAGCACTGGTACTACAGTCCCTGCCTACCGGGACCTCTGTACGTGGGGCGTCTCGAGGTGGGAGAGAGAGAGAGAGACTGGCCGGGGCAAAAGACAAACAACTGGAGGAGACTCGTACATGAACCATATTCAGAAACACTTCAGCGCCTCCCCTCCACTACATTTAAATACCTAAAGTCGAAGTGACACGGGTTTTTAAAGGTATGTTTACGGTTCTAAAGACAATAAGATTTTCACATTATTTACTGGAGAAACATCCTTGAGAACCCGGCAAATCATCTCTGTAACCTTAGAAAACAGTAGTGATGAGAGAGCAAGGCTTTTCTGAATACGGGCCATAGCGCCAACCCTTGACTCGAGGGAAACGGCGAAACGAGAAGGAAAAAGATAGGTCGGTACAACAGGTTTGAACCCCTTGAGTATATACTGCCTGTGTAGCTCCGCCTCTCAGGGAACCTAGCTCGTGAACATAAAAAACATAACCTGAATATAGCTTTTGCACCTTCGCCCTTTTGTGGAGTGTTGTCTGCATGGGAGGGTCAGGCCGCGCTCATGCAGATGCTCATGACAACTGACAGTACTCATCTGTATAGCACCACACACTTACGTCTCCATGTATACTGTACGACTATTCATTCACCAAGCTTCCTCTATGAAAGTTTCACCTACACACACACGAGAAAAAAAAGTGAGGGAACTCAACTCATAATAGGGAGGAATACTCATAGAGTGTTTAATCACGTTGTTTGAATGTTAATGGGGGAAAATGTTACCTGTTGGGAGGGGGTAGGAACTTACGGTGTACACATCCTCACTTTTGGCCTCCCCACGTCAGGCCCCTGTCCCACCACACACCCACACCCAGGGGCAGGTACTCCGTGTGACCCTGCCTACACCCATCCTGTCGTGGCCATTACACTGCACAACGCACCTCTCCTCTGTCATTTGCTCTTTGCCTTTTCTTTCTTATTTGATTAACTTCCTTTAAGTTTTTTCATCTCTTCCTTTTATTTAGCTTTTTATTTTGTAATTTTGTTTCTTCTTCGTTCTTTATCTCCTCCATTTTCTTCATACTTTCTTCCCGTTCTCTCTTCCTCCCTTTTGTATTTATCAGTTTCTCTTGTGCCTCATTCCGTTTTTTGGTGATTCCTTATCTGTTCCTTCTTTCGTTCTCTCTCTCTCTCTCTCTCTCTCTCTCTCTCTCTCTCTCTCTCTCTCTCTCTCTCTCTCTCTCTCTCTCTCTCTCTCTCTCTCTCTCTCTCTCTCTCTCTCTCTCTCATAGCCATCCCACTCTCTAACATTCCTATGCCTCGAGTGTTTATGTAATGCGGGGCTACATGAGAGAGAGAGAGAGAGAGAGAGAGAGAGAGAGAGAGAGAGAGAGAGAGAGAGAGAGAGAGAGAGAGAGAGAGAGAGAGAGAGAGAGAGAGAGAGAGAGAGAGAGAGAGAGAGAGAGAGAGAGAGAGAATTCGTACAAGTGCATTCTTTAAAGTTTATCTATGAGAATATTGCACTAAAATGACTTATTATTAGTGATTTGGATGACTAAAGAGGTTATACAGTGTGTAGTAGATTATGAAAACACACACACACACACACACACACACACACACACACACACACACACACACACACACACACACACACACACACACACACACACACACACACACACACACACACACACACGTACGTAATCTCATACGAATAACTTCTGTGGGATTAACACCTCCTTCTCCTCCTCCTCCTCCTCCTTCTCCTCCTCCTCCTCCTCCTCCTCCTCCTCCTCCTCCTCCTCCTCCTCCTCCTCCTCCTCCTGTACCCACCATATATTTTTTTCTCTGCAACCTTCACATTTCTCATCTCATGGATCGGTAGTTTAAGGCTTTAGTAGTGATGGTGGTGGTGGTGGTGGTGGTGGTGGTGGTTTTGTTGACGCTCAAGAGAAGAGAAGGAACAGGTTGGAAGGAAGTAGGAGGGGGAGGAGGAGGAGGAGGATGTGAGGTAGTATGAAAAAAGAAAAAAAAGTGATAGTTGAGGAGAATAGGAGAAGGTTAACGGAGGAATGTTGTTGTTGTTTTTGTTGTTGTTGCTGCTGCTGTTGTTGTTGTTGTTGTTGTTGTTGTTGTTGTTGTTGTTGTTGTTGTTGTTGCTATTGTTGTTTATGTAAGTTTCCTATCCCGATGAGCAGAAGAGTGAAGAGAAGAAAGAAAAACAGTGATGGGATGGCCTTGAACACACACACACACACACACACACACACACACACACACACACACACACA